>NW_009703442.1:96205-126097 GCF_000703405.1 Apaloderma vittatum | reverse complement strand
ATCAGGAATGCTCAGAATGAAAAATCAAAAGCCATACCCATGTCAGTTCTCCTGCAAGTCATCCATATGCATGAGAAAATGTATCTGTAGTAAAGTTCAATCTCCTGTAACAAGCAAATAGCTTACACAGACCTTCCTCCTGCATGTAAGCCTTTTACTCAAGGAACTAGGTAAGCAGAAACAATAACTCAGTGACCAGCACACATATAGGAAGTTACCAACAGCAGTACACCTGCCAGCAGTTGTGGTCCATACTAGCTAATAAATGTTTTATGTTAAGAAGCTTTGGTCTATGGGATGTAAACCCTTAATTATGAGCTCCACACCACATCTAAAACATTTATCAACCAATATTGAACTGCAAACATCTGTAAAAATCAATCTTTTTGTAACTCATTTGCAAACCAAGAAAGAACTAAAATTGTGCATAATACAAATGAAAATTATCAGAAGATCTACAGAACTGGAATAAAAAAAATAAATAAAAGGGCATCCCCTTATGGTACTACTGCATGCCTTTGCCTGCAATTAGAAGGCAAGGTTTATTGGTGACATATTGGCATTTAATAAAAATAGTTACAAGAAATCAAATTAGTCTATGCTTTAAAATGAAGTTTGAGGTAAAAGTCCAAAATGGATCTTTAGTGATCATTAAAATTTAACATTGCTTTGAGTATTGTTTACTCTCATCAAATATTACGTTACACTGTCTTGATTACTCTTGTAAAGTCACCCAATTTAGATTGCAGGGGGCAGGAATAAAATAAATAAATAAATAAATAATCATGATGCTTCCTTAGGACCAAAAGCCATCAAAATCAATGAAGAAATACTTTAAGTTCCTGAAGTTCAAATCAAGAACTTCACTATTATCTATCTACTAAATAATAAAAATACAGAGGTTTCCTTATGTTATGATTTAACTTATTGGCATGCTAACGGAACTATGTTGAAAGAATCTCAAAACATTTGAGTGAAGGAACATACAAATAAACTTTCAAACTGTCTTTCAGCAAGCAAATCTAAAGTTATTGAATACGTAAATTGCC
Source organism: Apaloderma vittatum (assembly GCF_000703405.1). Taxonomy (NCBI): domain Eukaryota; kingdom Metazoa; phylum Chordata; class Aves; order Trogoniformes; family Trogonidae; genus Apaloderma; species Apaloderma vittatum. The sequence goes on along the minus strand of NW_009703442.1, from coordinate 125,048 downwards.
TTATTAAAAAAAGAATGATGTCTTTTTCAGCAATCAGTTTAATTACATTGAAATCTTTCAATAGAAAAATCTAGTAGTTCTGCACAGGAAAAGTCTTTTAGAAAAGGGACTCAGGTGTGACATGTGAAAACTGGAAAAATATTCATGAGTTGAGAAACTAGCAAGATGCATAGGATTTCCCAGCTATTACAACGCTGCAATAAATTGACATCTTCACCAGTGTACGCTGACACCGTTCTATGGAGGCTTCACTGCTCTACATTGCGCCTGGCCTTTTTGCCATGTCACTGATCTTCCGTTCTTATAACTGTACATTTAAAAAGAAGAGTTTTATGAAACATAACTTTTTTAAAGGAGCTGGAGAAACACTGATGAGAAACACTCCTAACCCATCCCGAGAAGTGCAATATAGGAAGTTTGTTCAACATTTCTATTATGACTTGCTTAAAATAGTCATTTATATTTTACATTTCACTGTAGTAAAGTTGAACCCAATTTTGATCAGGAAAATTATACCTCAGCATAAAGGACTGAGGCTTCTCTGGGACCCAAAAAAGTAAAATTTGGCCTTAAAAGCATGTGTGCTTAGACCTTCTCCCTGAGTTTTTGTACAACTTTTGAGATTGAAGGTCTGAGACGGGCCTTCTATTTGGCAGCAATGCTAAGATACAGTGGTGAAGGACATGAAATCCTTCAGCAGGCCAGGTCAGATGATGCAGAGGCTAATGATGATTTCTAGTGATGAGCTAACCTAATGTTTATACCATACAACAGCCAAAGGATTACTGGTCAAATGACCATCAGGGCTAATGCTCAGCTAGCTCAGCAGACGTCACTGATTGTAGTCCAAATGTGGCTTTGAGGGTACAAGGAAGATAATGGACCATATTTTGAGAAATCAATCTGTATTTTTCCTGTGGGGACGAACGAGCTTTTTGCTACAGCAAATCTGGAATGCTAATGGAGGCTCAGAAAGGCCCTAGAAGAGGTAAAATACTGCCTTGATTTTGAATGAGAGAGAATATGATTTGTAATTGGCCTGGATCTTTGAAATTTGCTTACGGTCATTGTCTGCTAAATACTTTTTTCTAGCTTTGTTAGCCAGGATTCGCAGTGTCCTATGATCTGTGGCTGATGAAGGTAGTTAAGGGAAAACGTTAAAATGGCAATTTGAGTCTGAACAATTGCTGCAAAAATTAACAAAATACTAAAACATTATGCAGTGAGATCTTTGCAAACTTCCCACATTAAACTGGGGACATTAGTAGCTACGCTGCAACTTGAATTTTGAAGAGTTTTGTATCTCATAAAGTCTACGGGGTATCATAGTTTTAGAACAAATATCCCTCAAATTTTTTAAACGAAATGTGCAAAATGAAACTGCACATAAAGTCAAAATAACCAAGAAAAATTAACAGGAAATTTCCTTAAAGGTTATTATTACATATCAGCTAAATATCAAGTATTGAATCCAACTGGTTTTTACACAGTACGTAGAGAACCAATAAAACGTCCCTTTTTTTTCCTTTGTTTTTAGTAGTGTATGTAATCTCTAGAAAACCTACCATCAGCTAATGTGAAAACAAAAGCACCCTGTAGACCTCTGTACTTGTCTCCACTCTGAAACAAAACAAATGCTCAGCTCTGTTAGGGTTAAGGGTTGGTGGTCTCATTTGAGTCCAGTGGACAGTCATCTGCATGACACGGCTGGTGTGCCTTTTGGCACGACTCAGTGTGATTGACAGTATTTGCTCAGGAGAGGCCCACGGCTGGATGATGAAGTAACTTCCATTATAGAATACAGACAAGGTCAGCTTCATGCAGAGAGTAGCAACAAGAAGTCTTGGTCCCCAAAGCCTTTGTCCTACTGGATGTACGCTTTTGTATTTTGCTGATACGCTTTAATGAAAAAATGTTTTTCAGCTGTTAACTGCTATGTGCATGAAGGTTATCAAAACTGTGGAAAAAACCACATCCCATGTACAAGTTAAAAAACAACTGCGCTTATCTACTGCATCTAAAATAATCTAAGGCTGTCATAGATGTTTTTGCAATACTTTAGATAGAATGATTGATTTTAGAGAAGTTGTTTAGACTGGGTCTCTCAGGAAAGCTGTCCATAGAGCAGTAACTAAGAATAACAGTTGTATTTTAAGAGTAATGCCCAGATTTGAGAGGCCCACCTGCAGAGCATCTCAAAGTCCACAAGCTTGCCTGCAGAAATGGAATTGCTTGGAGCTGGAATGGAGCATTGCTGTCTGAGTTGAACGTTGTTTATAATGAAAATCAAAATTACAGCTGAGCAAACCCCACAGTAAAGCAAATAATTCAAACTCAATGAATTTACAAAATTCAGTATAAAATTAGAGTTAATAGGAATGTTAATAAGAGCAATTCAAGTACTGCAAGAGACATTCTCCTGCTACAGCCTGGTTTTTACTACCCAAGAGTTCATGCAACAAAGACAACTAATATAGTGAAATTCATTTTATGCAAGCAGGCAAGTAACAATCCTCAATCCTTGCTTTAACCTTAGAGCTTTGGTACGCTTACCCCCCAGAAGCCTATCCAGGACTAAAACACCTGCTAAGACAAAGCAGCAGCAACAGTCTGTAGGAAAGGTCATGGAAGAGAAGTCAGCTTTTGCAACATGCCCCTTAACAGAATTTTCTTCAGATTTTTCTTTAATAGAAAGTGAAGAGTTTTCTTCTCTTACTTGGAAAACCAAGAGCTAATACACATGCAAAGATTGTCATAAAACCAAACTTTGCTTCACAGACAACATAAGCTTGGGAACTGCTCCTCTTGATTCCATGCCTTTTGCAATCTAGCCTGCTTGACTGGAAGTTTTTGAGTGAACTAATTACAGCCTACTTTCTTCTTGGTCGAGGTCTGTTCCCAAGAGCACTAGGGAACACTGACAATATTCCACACTGTGTATTTAGTAGTTCACCTAATCCTTTTCTTTCTTTCCCCCTTGTATGTAAAGCCATCTCTCATTTGCATGCTGCCAGACAGTACAGCTTGCAGGGGTGAAAGCAAAACGTACAGTAGATGATGTATCAAATTTCTTTTAAATCACAGACAACAAAAAACCCCAAACTACCAAACAAGTACATTCTTAAGTTAAGAAAAAATGCACCTTGCTGGAGCCTCATGATGCTGCTGACAGATTATTCCCATTATATACGTCTATTTACTTTGCTAATCAATTAAAACACTGAAGTTAACATATGCCATATTAAGTGGTACATATGCTATGAAACAGTTTGTTAAAAAAAAAAAAAAACAGAAATACTTTTTGTGAACTTCTGTTCCCATCTGATGTTTTAAAACAGTCTTGAAAAATTATCATTTTCTAGGCCCAACACAAAAGCAATTCTCCCACCCTCTGCTGAGGCAGCTGAAGTTAATGAAGGAGACCTGAAGCCAATGGAAATCCCCCCCTCTTTGGCATGAGACTGGCCTTCAACTCTTGCAGAAAGATCTTAAAAATGTCTAGGGTTAAGTTAAAGACAAATCAGAAATGAAACATCTTGTTTGGGGCAATAAAATTTTGCTCAAAAAAATCTGATGATGGACTAATTTCTGCAGTTCTTACATGACACTATTCCCAGCAAGACTGGACACCTAAGGAGAGGGCCATCCCTAGGCTACAGTGCCTATAGCATGCTAGTAGATAACTGCCTGTACCACGGGAGTGCCTTGATTGCTTAGGATTGCTGTTACACAGATGAAAACAAGGAAATAAATGTTGGGGTTTTTTTCCCCTGCTTGAAAAGAATTGGCAAAAAGGAAAAAAAAAAAACATTAAGGAAACACTGGTTGTTAGGTTCAGACTTCCAGGCTTTCCCAGATGGGACTGACAAGCAAACTGCGTGTGAATGCACACTAACACTTGCCCATCAATCCTGATCATCAAGAGAATAGGTGAACAGGTACAAAATCCACATTTCCTGGGGCTTCTTCCTGCCTCACTTAAAATAATCATACACCAATCCCACTGTTTCTTGGACTGTGTTCTTCACCATTACCTATTTGGTAAACAGCTACTTGCTGGTCTTGGACTATACTAGTGGTACTGGAAAATTGAAAAATTTAAACAGCATTTTAAAGCTAAATGTTCTAGTGTGGTTAAACAGCACGCCTGAAGTGCCCCAGGCTTCACACATCATTCTGATGAGGACATGTCATATTCTGATACTGACATGTCAAGCTTAGGAGGTTTAGACAGGTGCAGTTAAATCACATTGCAGCATTGAACTTCCACTTCTAAAATTTTTATCTTGCTTGTACAGTGAGTCAGGATGGCTGGCTTTACAAAGTTGACTGGCCACAGAAATAAAAGAGGGGGAGGGTGACTTACTAGATCGAACAAAAATAAATAGGGGTTGGGGGGAGAAGATCTATATTTCTTTCTACTCCCTGTGTAGACTAGTGCACAACCAACAAAATGACTATGTGGAGAAAAAGAGAGGCAGCAGAAGGAGAATTAGCTGCTCTGAGGATACAGCTGCTCACCCCTTGCCAGTGCACCTATTTCAGTCTGGAGTTCCAGGCTGTCACAGACCACTAGGCTCACAGGCTGTTGCTTTCATTGGTGGAGACAGTTCCCATGGCAGAATAAATCCAACTTCAAACCATCTGTGGTTTAGTGGTTTAGCATAGCCATGCTGACCAGATCAAATTTGAAGTTTTAGTGCACAGCAGGCACCAGCAGACTCAATTAAGGTGAGGTGCTAAGGTAAATTTGCTCTGCCACCCCTTAGCAGCAAAGTTCTCCCTTTCACAAATTTCTCGTGTCAAAAAGCAGCACAAAATGCTTTTCAAAGATTCCTAGATGCCAGGCAGGGGTAATCACTGAGGAGAGCTGCAAGGGATTCATGCAGTGCTATTTGCTGCAGCAGCAATGCAGGACACCAGGAAGGTGTGTAATGCCTCTTCTTCCTTGATTTCCTGAAGGAGAAGCAATGAAAGAACTATTTCCACCAGTAGTCCTCAAAATACCACTGTAACAGCAAGCCAAGGCATTGAGATGAGCAGGAGGATGTTAGCTAAGGATTCATCTGGATTATGGTACCAAGAACCACACCTCAGTACGGTCTAGATGAGTGCTTTACATCCTACGTTGTAGCATATAATTTTGCACTAATGGATTTTTCTCTAACCAGCAATAGCCCAGTGTAGTTAAAAACAAGAACAGGATGCTCTGGCCAAGACTAATGACAGATACTCCTGTATCTTTATCTCCTATCTCCAGTGGACTCCTTCTATTATAAAATCCACTGGAAGTATTTCCTGGCAGCATAAGGATCTGTAGTTATAAGGAAATAAGACACAGTCTACTGTGTTAGAGGGAAGTACTAACAGTATTGGACTTCTTTTTCAAAAACTTTTAACATAAATACTGACAGCTGCTCCAAAAGCCTGAAGAACCTCCAAGTGAATTAAAGCAATGCATCTTGTAGAACCAGCTCATTTGAAACAGTTAAAGTCTCTTTCAACCTACAAAAATTACATATTACTAATTCTTCAAATCAATTCTCAGACAATAACATCCAGCTATTTCTCAAATTGAGGGAATAGCTGACCTGCTTAGCAAAAAAATCATGGAATGCTACTTTCTAAAATCTCACAGAAATTTTCACCATTGGCAAAAGTGAAAGCAGAATACAAAGACTACTGAATTTTGGAGGACACCCTAGAACAGGATGGGAGCATCCCACTCACACAAATCAGCCGATTCCTGTGAGAGAAAACCTCACCAGCCAAGAGATCTGTCGCGCAAAATTTTATCAGTGGGAACTAACTCTCTTCTTGGGAAGATTTTTCTGGTTTTGCTGTTCAGTGGTTTCTCTGAACATGCATACTTTAACCCCCATATTTTTGTTCTGTCTCTCTATCACCTGTTCAGCTCTTCTTCCTAGAATCAACATGAGTTCACCGAAGGCACTGATGGCCAAGATTCCCCTCCACACAACTGTCCACCAGAGTCAAATAACTTTAATGAAGATTTCCTTTCCCAAATAATGCATCTTTTTGAAAGGGAAGTTGGGGAAAGAAAAAAATCAAAATTACACTGTGGATTTAAAGATGTTTCTTGCAAGGTAAGAAAAATGTTACTTTAGAAGTTGTAGTCATGATTCTAAAGTAAGCATTTTTGCAGAGGATACACAAGTACACAAACATCTTTCTGCTAAAGAAATTTTAGATCTTTAAAATCTTTTTTGTTTGTTTGTTTTTTAACAGAGTCATGTTCTCTGAGTCAGGGCTGGAGAGATAGAAGATACAACTTCCACATTCTTTCAGGGTTGGATTCAAAGCCAAAAGTCCTAGACCTTTCATTTGGAATGTTTTTCATTAATATACATCCCTTTGTGCTTTTAACCCCAAATTTAAACTCTATATTTTTCAGGAATTTGACACCTTCAGGGTGGCAAGATCCTTGGCTTAAGACTTCAGCAACTTTGATTCCTCTGTGGTTTATAGCTTTTACCAAAAGGTCACCTAACTGAAAATCAATAACTTGCTAATAAACCACAATGGAAAATAACAAAATTCTTGTTCTTATATAACATAGCTGGGTTTTTTTTCCCTCCATAAAGTTTCAGTCAAAACACATTTCAGTCCCAGCACCCAATTTCCTTAAAGAATTACAAAAGGCAATTTTGTGGTTGAAGCCTCAACCTCTGGTTGTTTGATGGCAATCAGAGGTCAACTCATTTTAAACTGCTTGATCATGTCATTTTACTTGACCATTTTTGCCTTAATTGCAGATCACATTGGCTGTAGCACAGTATTCTATAAATACTTGAACAATCTGTTCAATAGAGTGATAAAGCTAAGCAATTTAAAAAATAAGTTGAGCTGTGTCACCTTCTTGTCAACTAAGCTACTAATTTAACTATATGTAGAACTTATATAATGAACTGCTATACTGAGCACTGAGTAGAACTTCTAGTTACTCGCTTTCAGTGCTCATTAAGGTGAGAGATGACAGGACTGACCACGTGGTCCTCTACAGCTGGATATCACTGAGCTTATAACTAACCTGGCTAGAAGAGAATTAAAAACACTTATCAGCATTTAAGGAACAGAGTATTTCTGCAGTAGGTTAGTCCTGCTTGCCCAAGCCCTCATGTTTTACTGTTACTACTGCGGATGATAGTGGAATGTTAATTATTACAAAAATTTACATATATAGTTGCTAACATTTGTTTCCTGCCCCCTTGCTCTGCCCAGGCCATGATCTCTTTAACTCACCTTGCTGACCTCTCCTCACCCTCATCCGTACACTCTGGCTGTTGGTGTCCACTTCCACTTCCTACACATCCTCATCACAAAGGCTATTTTCAAAGGACCCGAAGCATCTTAGCTGCCCTTTCCCATTCGCCACTCTCATTCATGAGCTGTCAGAGAAGAGGTTTCTTTCCAAAGGCTGAATTCCCCTTGGTGGTGCAAATGGACCACAAGGAAGCACATGGCATCTCAGAATGCAACAACCCTGGGAACCTGTTTGCAACCGTTGAGCAGGTAGCTGAAACAGCACTTTGCAAGAATTCAGCCCTCTGCTTCAAATACACTTTTCTTTTTTTAGTATCCCTTCCTAGAAACACTTGCTGTAGCAAGTAACTTTTGTGAAAAGACTTTTCCTGTTCAGGAAAAATGCTAATTTAGACATCAGAGAGAGAAGACTATTACATCATTACAAAACACACACACAGGAACATATAATGGCAGCTGTATTTCCAGCAGCATTCACTGGGCAGTTCATGGAAAACAATAATTTCACAATTCAAAGCAGTCCCAGCACCCAATTTCCTTAAAGAACGAAAAAAGGCAATTTTGTGGTTCCAGAACATTGTCTCCAGTACATTTATGTCTTAAACATGAAATCCATGGAGAGGCAAGCCCCATCCAAGGCTTTTCTTCTGCTGGGATATTTAGAAGGACTCTTTACAGTGCAAATGTTCTGTTAATTTATGAATACCATCCAAAATTTTTCTCTCATGTGAGGATTACTAAACTCTACCTGTCTGAATGTCTGGAGCTCACTGGAAATTAGTACCCTAAAACACAGTATCCATCTGTTAATTTTCTGAACACCAGTTTCAAAGAAATTTGTAGATGGGAGGGACCTACAGAACCAAACAGGATGTGTGACTGCATGTTTTGTTTCCATAGGAAGCTAGGCTAAAAGATGACCAGTTTTAATCTAGTTTGATTATAGTGTAAAAAAAACCAAAGTCTTAATATACAAATGTATTACTTGATAGTAGTCATTGTACCCTTCTGGAAAGCTGTCCTTATTGAGTCCTGTTTGCTCAAGGAAAAGACATGGCTTAAGTTTCGTTGTGTACCTCTTCTTAAAGGCATGCTACTGCTGAGAGAATACATGTAAGTGCTAAAAGGTACTTCTCACATGGATTCCAAGTGTTTATATCAGGGCTGAGGAACCTTTTAGTTGCTGAGAGCAAAACAGACCTTCCCAAAGCACTTGGCAGGCCACACTAACACATATCGTCATGCTAACCTTGAGAAGAGGAATAAAACAACAGAGCGGACAAGAAACAAAATTACTGTCTGTAGCAAGCCCAAAGGGTTGCCCAACACAATCCTATTAAAACTTGTGCCTTATTCTCATAGATTTTCCTCCTAGAGGATTCCCCATGACTGTCCATACTAAATAGCTCCTTGGAGCAGGGTTTTACATTGCAGGAGTCACAGTATGCAGATTTATAATTGCTATTGAAATCTTATATCTATTAAGTCAGTGCAAATTATGGACCAGGATACCTTTAAGAACCTAAGCCTTTCTGCCTTCTGCTTCCTGAGTAATACAGGGTCAAAACTGTTATTGTATAAGAATGAACATCTTAGGGATTTAGTTATCTTCTTAGCACACTTTTAAAAGCTTGGAAAAAAAAATCATGCTAATACAAATAAGAGAACAATTTACTCGTTTGTGCATAAGCTCCAAAAATGAAGACTTCTTCCTAAGATACAGACATGGATTTTTCTATCAGAGGAAGCCAGGAACTCCCCTTTGGTTTCCACCTTTCATTTTGAAACAGTCTTCTGCCCTTACATTTGAGAAATTCATATGAACCTCTTGTTTTCATCCAGCTTTCAAGGACATAAAGAAATCTCTGGAGCTAAGGAAGTTCTTCCACTATTTCTTTAGTGCAGGGGCAAAGAAATGGTTGCAGCTTAACTCCTTCCCTCCCACAAATAGTTTCCTTTCTGCTCTCAAGACTGACTGCTGGGTTTCCACAGAATTCCCAAGTGCTGATTGAAAATGAACGTTTTAAAATCCAAGTCACCCTGCAGCCAGCACAGCAGTAGCACACGTGTGTCCTGCAGGGGAGCAAAGCCTTTACTGAATAGAACTTTCTCACACATCCTCCACCTCTGTGTCATCACACAGCAGAAGAGTTTCCTCCAGTGTTAGGAAGCACACACAGTCAAGAGAGCCTGAGCTTGCATACACAATCTGCTCTGGGTTCCCTGGCTCAGTGCATAGCTGCAGCAGCCCACCCTTTCCAAGACAAGAACCTTTTCCTCCTGCCAGTAACTTAAAAAGTCATGTCATTCAAATAGTTTAAATCTGTCCTGAGGAATCAGAGTCAAATCACATGCCTGATGGGAGCTGTTAAGACTGCACAAAATAGAATTATTTTTTTTTATTTCCTCCATCTGAAGAAAAAAAAATTTCCCAGGAAATTACATTAAGACTATTGAGAGATTATGATTTATTATATAAAAGTTAAGCACTTGCAAGATAGGGAATACTAAAATTAGGTAGTCCATATGACTTCAAATCTGCTTTCTACTTAAGTGTAACATAAACTGTCTTCAATTATATTACTACTTTTCTCCACATGCACCCTGCATTATACAGTATATGGGGGGGCACTGCAACTCAGGAAAAGAGGCAGCTATTCCAAGAATACCTTTTCAGCTCTCCATTTGGGTTTCTGCCTCTGATGCATTTGCTGCAAGGAATGCTGAATTACTTTGACATCTATTACTAGACTATATGCATGCCTCAAAATTACTAATGATATCTCTCCACAGGGAAATGGAAAATACTATGTTTCCCATCTTACAGGCAGCAGAGGCCCCAGATAAGTCTGGATCATAAGTTAAAGCATCTTGTCTCCTGGCCAACGCTCCAGCTTCCAGATCTGCATATATAATCACTACTTGGTTGACTTTATACACCACTGTAAGAGCTCAGAAACTCTGCTATTCAGGCCCTATACATCCCATGCTCTTGTGATTGAATTTTCTACCACATTATTTATTCTCACGTTTTAGCAATGTCTTTTCTCACAGTAACAAGTGTTATTGTTAACTTTCAACTGCTAGAGCCACTCAGGCACGGAACGTGTGCCTAATTATCTGATACTGTACCTTAGTTTCAGAAAACAGTTCATCCTCTGCTGTGAAAAGATGAGGGGGGGCAGGGAGGAAATCCCATAGAAAACAAAAAGAAAAAAAAGAAAAAAAGTACTACATGATCAGAGAGCTAAAGAAAATGTGAAATCACATATGTACCAGCCAACATCAACAAAGTACAGTTTGAATGAGTAGCTTAAAATTCCAGCATTTTCTAAAAGTTGAGTGTTTGCATGTGAAATTGCAATGGTCTTACAAGAGCCTGTTTTGTGCTCAAAGTCGCAAGAGTTCTTTAGTTAAAAACAGTTTTAAAGGCAAGTTGTTTATGGGAAGGCATTGCAAAATAACAATCTTATGGTTTCCTACATTCTCTTGACTTGCTTTATCTCACTTTTCCAAAATGGCAATCCACCCCACAGAAGATATTCTTTTTCTACCTTGGATCCTTTTCACATGACTTAAATCTTGTACAGCTTCAACTTTGAATTTTCAAAGAAGGTAGGAACAGAATGTGAAAGCTGCAGTAAGAGAAGCAATTTGTGTGCAACGAATATTAGCTTTTCTACAGTCACAATGAATGTGATAAGAAGTAGGCACCCATGTACTGTATGCACAGAATGAAACCTTTCCTTAGCAAACAGAAACTGAAATGTTTGCCCAAAGGATCAAAGACTCACACTGCAAAAGACTAATATTAGAGGGCAAGATAACCAATTAGTGTTTCCAGGCCATGTGCAGAATTGGGTATTATATTTAACTCAGGCACAAATTTCATCCTTTTCTCTCTATAAACTACCACAGCAACACAGACCCTGTGAACACAGGAGAGGTGAGTAATTTCTAACAAGATCTATGAATAAAAGCATAGGTAAATTCACAAGCATAGAATTTGTTATTAATATAGGAATCACATTTCTATTCTAACACCTTCCAACATCTTATCATTTTTTGGTATGCTTAAATGCAGCTAAGAGATAGGCAAATTGTGAACTCTTACCAGGGTTAAGGGTTCTGACCACTCAGCCTGCCCTGGTTAAGTCAGAGACACCCTTTGAAGAATAAAGTACTCATCAAAGTCAGCTTTGGCTTTTGCAATTTGATGCTATACACAGTAAACTGGAAAGTACCATGATATCTTAAAATACCACTACAGATTGTTTCTATCCTTTCCAGGATTTCCTTGCTCATCCTATCATCTTTGCTTACTAAATACATCCAATGAACAGTTATGTAATAAATATGGTAACATCTGGAAGCCTATAACATTCAGCACTGTTTAGTTAACATTTAAAAGTGGGGGCTTTGTAAAATTCAGGTGGAAGAGCATACCAGGAATAGAGGGCTGTGTGGGCACTGACAACTTCCCAGCATATCATTATTGTTGATGTTATAAATGCTAATTATAATTTCCTATTTAATTTCACTCTTCACAGTATATCCATCCCATTCTTTTGACTTCTTATTCCTGTTTTTCTCTTTCTCCTTTTGAGAAAACGTAAGAAGACCCACAGTTGTCCTAACACATGCATGCTGTCCTCTTTCTAATCTTGACCCTTACATTAGTGCCGAACAGTCAAGCTTTTCTAAAGCAATGAAGTAATTCTGCAGTGCCCTTACTGCTGTGGAAACTGCTGAGCAAAACCCTTGCACAATGGGTCTCCCTGGCATTCTTTAACCCTATTGGTGATGATAAAGTCTCATAAATCTAGGTAAATCTTTAATTATACCTTAGGAGCACTCTGATATTATAACTATGAAGTAGTAATAAAGAATATGCTGACAATTAGCTCCAGTAAGTCCACGCTTTATTGAATAGGGCGCATTGCTTCCAGGGTTGAACAAGAGTTGCATCATGGGTTCTCGTTGCTATTTTTGATTTTCTTTCACTAACTCAAACGTTATAGGTTAACATATATTAGCATATATGTAGAGCATATAACACGTGCACTTTTTTTTTTTCTTTCCTCTGGAACATTTAGTTTTTCCTATTGGAAAGCCATCTTGGTTCTGGAAAAAGTAAAGGTGGAACAACATTTTTGCCATGCATGGCTCCTTCCAGTAGCAATTCTTTTTCACCCCATCTCTGCTTGAAAATTAACAAAAGTAGACCTTTTACCATGGCTTTGGGGTTATGGCGATACTGGCAGAAAAACAGGCCATGTCTGACTGAAGAATGTAGCTTTGCTTTCGCATGTCAGTGCTGCACTTGCATGTATCTTCTACTACTGTGTGCAAGTTATTTATATCTTAAGCCAAAGCATACATCTTAACTTGCATGAATAATGCTGAAGGAATAGTAAGTTCTTTTACTTTGGTAATTGAATTATCTTGAAAAATGGTCTAGGTAGTAAGTGACAGGATTAACAAGGGCACTTTGCAGGATTTTGATGTTTTCTTCATTAGAACAGGAGTATTTTATATAGAAGTAGTATCTGATGAAGTGGTTTTAGCAATGTGAAGGAATGCACTACCTTAGTTTATCTCAGTATCTTCATAAAGAAGCCATCTTAACTGTCAAGGAAGCCCAGCCAAGAGTGAAAATGACCTTAGCTCACAGCTAAGCAAAAGGTCAGCTGAAAAGAATAGTGAGAAACATTATTCTTAGTTCTGATCCTTTGGGTTAGCCAATGCTATTCCCAACTAATATAATGTATTGTATTGAACTTTAGTAGGTCAATATTACAGGGATATTAGGTCTAAACCCCACAAAATTATTTTCACTTTTTCCTTTTATTTCTTTCCTTCAGGAAATAATGGCTTTCCTATTAATACAAGGAGCTTGCTGAAAAGATTATGTGAATGGGGACTATATTTTAAACAGATGCTTGTCAAGATGAGAGACTTTTTGAAATAGTAAGAGAAAAGATCAAAATACTTCTATTGGCAACAGCCACACAAATTCTCTTAGCTTTTTTCCAAATGCAATTCCTAAACCTCTCTATTTTTAACCTAGAAGAAGTAATAAAACTGCCAAATGTTTACATATAGTGCCTACCACCTGAGGTCTCAGACTGCTCTGTCAATATCCTATTAATTGCATTATAAATTTTATAAAGCTGGAAAGTATAAAAATTCCCATTTTACAGATGGGAAATGGGAATATTAAGAATTCATGCACTCAGTCACACAGGAACTAGCAAGAAGAGGGCTAAAATGAAGATCTCCAATTGCCCAACAGTAGAGCTCATTAGATAGAAGTCGAGCAAAGAAAAATATTGCATTTGTCCCTGTGATTTCAGTCTTCTAGATATGAAATAGTTCAGGACTAGCACAATAGCAGCACATTTCCATGGATTGCTCCAGGAGGACGGCAATTTGGAGCAAGTTACAATAACTGTCTGGCCAAAAGCAACACAAAAAGACTTTTACAAAAATAAATTGCAAAATAACAAATGGTAACAAATATTTTTTTCATTGAAATATTAAAAAGGAAGGCAAATAAAAGCCAAGGAGGATTATTAAAAAGCTACCTTACCTTCATAAAAATTCAGTGTTGGTAAATGCAATAGCCTGGATTTAGTTTGCATATGTTATATTAATCCTGGTCATACTTAAAATGGAAGATGGAAGATATAAAGAGATCACATCCGAAGCACTCTCCTTGAGATTTTTAAAATGCCATAGAAAATACGAGATTACTCACAGAGAAGGAACAGGGAGAGGCAATATCCACTGATTCCAACCTATCTCTGACAGACGTCACTCAGGCATTGAATTTGATTTGGGTTTTTGGCTACATGTATCACTTATATTTTAGCAGATCTGTATGCCTCAAAGGCAACAGGATTTATCCCATCCTCTGGTCAGTTTTCCTCCTGTTCACACTCTCACCATAGTCACCTCTTTCCTGTGCATATGCCTTTCACAGAAATCTACTCCAGTTATGCAAAAAGATTCAGTTTGTAAAAGAAAAAAACATGCTGCAGTGCTGAGATCAAAAAGCACCTCTCAGAAACTCACAAAACAAGCCTTAGAAGCCACTCTAGAAACTTCTTTCTCCATATATGTTTTCAAACACACTTTTTTCACACGGTTTCCACACTGAAAGAGAACAGCTTCCCTGCGAGAACATTCTTTCGGCAAAACCTGAAATCAGAGTTCTGTGTTTTCAAAATATGTTGTAGCAAAAATAAATCACCCCAAAGCATAAAGCTTAGATGAAAAAAAGTTCCTCCATTCAAAAACTGTTTATGATTACTAAAAGCAAAACAAGTCCCACACATTATTTACCTAAATAAGTGGGTAGGCTGTCAGTAGCCAATATCCTGTTGGCTACCACTTTTCAGAAACTTATTTCCTAACATCCTCTGTGATATCATGTTGTTTTTATTCCCTTCCTAACTATAGTTCTGGGAATAGTTTATTGATTATGACTCATTACTTGAAATTACATACATGGAAGCATACGTAATCCAGTTTTGACATGTAAATTCAAGCTATATCAGAGTTTTAGAGACCACAAGGAACATAGCATGTCAAACATTTGACACAGATGTTGCCCCTTGAAGATTAAATGCCCATAAGTTACTCCAAGAACTCAGAATTCAGTAGAATGGAAGTGTAAAGAAGTTTTGTTCACTTCTTTTTATCTGACTCTATTTTCATTTATCAGCATTTGAGCTCCCATTGTCAGGTTTCTCATGCCTAGTCCTTTTTTTTTTTCCTTCTTCTTTTGACATATTTACTAATATATCATTTTTCCCAGGGTACATTTGAACAGATTACATTTCGCTCCATGTTGGATGAATTCCAGCTCTTTACATGCTCCTACAACACTCAGCACAAACACTGCTTGTGTGATCTAGGCTTTGGAAAGTTATTTCCTAACCAGAGAAGGAATAAATGGATGTCTACAATTTAGGATACTTCTGCAATTTCAATCCAGCTAACAAGGCTCAGCCATAGTCCTTACACAAATAGATTCAGGATAGTGTAAACCTTCTTTGCAGAGTTTAGTGAGCTTGGTTTGGTTTTTCACTTCCGCCAGCTACAGCACAGACTGCCCACACCTGATAGGAGAATAAAGGGTAGAAAACATTGGCATCATCGTAGCTATTAAACTCTCTCAAAAGTCTTCTTCTTGCATTCCCAGGATTGCTACAAATCTCAGATCTCATACCAGGAAAAAAAATTCCCAAGTGAGATAACAGAGAATTTGGGGACAGCAGCAGTTATCCCTTTCTGTACTATGAGAGTTGATGTCTTTTATATGATTGTTGGCATTTTTTACCTACTAGTGCTTTATAAAGTTCTTTCCTATAATATTTCCACATTTCAGAACTATGGCACTATGTTGGTAGCAAAGGCTTTATAATAATTTTATAGATGTGTCTATATTATAGACATGTATTTATTTGTTGGCAAGTACTTTGCCATCTATGGAGGTGAAGGGGTGCATGAAGGGGATGTTGCTTAGCCAAGAAAGATCCTTAGTTCTCTTCAGAGAATGTCTTTTGGCAGAGTCCCAGTCCCTCCCAGTTCAACATTCTTATGGACAGATCCAGAGGATTCCCACTAGCAGATCATCTGCCCCATCTTACACATCAACTTCTCCTCAGCTTGTTATTGCCATCATCACATAAGTGCCTCCACAGGCACCAGGGATCACTTGTCCTGCACTAATCCTCAGGTAAAAGCATGGAAAGCCTTCTCCAGGCTGCCAACATAATAAATAGGTAATCCTCAAAGTTAAACATCAATTACAGTTGCAGTAGGTAAGCTCGAGCATGCTCATGGAACAAAGCAAGGACATTTTTTCCTTTCCTGAACATTTTCAAAAGCTCAATACCTAAAGGTAGTCTGTGTGGGCTGTTTTAGAATTCTTCTGATTCTGAGCCACTTATTGACAGGTTGTCACCTTTCAACTGCTTTCCAAACCACCAGACCAGAGGTTTCAAAGAAAGCATTTTGTATGCGTGCTAAACATACATTCCTGGTGTACCAAATAGATCTAGTGATCCAAAAGCACAGGTATTCCAGATTTTGGACAGTTAGCTGAAATCCTTGCTTGTTTTTTTGCCCTGAACCTCTCAGATTTGTTCAGTGTCTGTGATTCAAATGCAAGATCAAGATAGATTCACGAGAAAGAACTATTAATGCGGGCATTAAAAAGATTTTATCTATTACATTGAAAGTTAAAATTGAAAGTTAAATTAAAAGCAACAATGCCAATGATAAAAAAATATGTTGATAGAAATGTTAAATAGGACAATTTTACTGTAGGCAAGTGGTTTCCAACTTCAATTGAATTCCTAATTAAAGCCATGACTGCTATTTATTGTGCAATATGCTTATTTGGTGCTGCAGCATCTGCTGCTTGAAAGCAGCATTCACCCTCCTCTCCTGGGTTAATTTAAGTTCACCCGCCTCCCCTCAGTTCAGCGCTGGCACTGTAGTCTCACAGAATGGGAATTCAGCACATTGCAGAGATTTAGTACCTATTCTAAAGCCCAAATTTTCTTTAATAAACACATTCTAAATACTAAAAACCTTGTTTAAAAGTGGCAGAGAGTGCATACAGGACATCAAGGTGTCCCTGTGTGTGCCATTCCCTCTGATCTGCGTAGGAAGTGTCCACAGTCTGAAGTCCTCTGTTCAGGGAATTGGATGATTAAGAGGAGAAACCTCCCTTTGCAGCCCACAGTTCTCTCCCCACAAATGCAGCCACCCTGAAAATAAAAGGCAGGGCAAAGTGCTTCCTTTCTCCCCCTCTTTACTTCTTCAGCAGCCTCAGGCGCAGTGATTTATCACAATGTGGCTTCACTCCTGAGGAGTCCTTTTGGAGCGGTACCACAAGATCTGTGCAGGGATGTGGGCTGCAAAGCTGGGTGCTCCGCAGACACAGGGCAGGATCTTCTCTTTTCTCTGCATTTCTTTTGGAATTTAAATGAACAGGCAGAAACAATTGAGGGGTAAAGTTGGGGTCAGCATGGGAGACCTATTTGCCCACAGTCCCGTACGGAGGGAAAAGGAGGAGGCCACAAAGGGGAGAGCATCGCACACAGCCGCACAGCAGGCTCCTCCCTGCTGCTGCAGCATCCTAACCCCTCACCGCACAGGGCAGCAGAAGACAACCTGGCAAAGGTGGCAGATCCTCCAGGTAGTGCCCGCGCACAAGCCAGGCCCAGTGCCCACCTTAGAGCGGTGCCCCCAGGCTGGCTGAGCACAGGCACCCCTTCCACCTCCTCAAAGAACTGAAGCTCTCTTACAAAGACCAGGAGATTAAAGCTATAAATCCATACAAGCAAGACACCTCTTTTCTGTCGTGGCAAGAAGTGTGTGAACATTCATGCCAAAAAGCCAGGAGTTTTACACTGTCCTCAGAGTGTTATGGCCAGCAGTGACAGGACTACAAGCCTGTGCTGAAGGAGAAGGAAGACAAGAAGGGATGTTTGGTTACAGTCACCCATGAACATACTGCATAAACAACAACGGACAAGATAGACTCACTGCCTTCAGTGCAGGTAGAGTAGTCGAGAAAGCATCACAAACCTCAGAACAAAGGCTGGAAACACGCATACACATTTTCCAGATAAGCATCTAAAGCAAAAATGCCCATCTGAGCCAATTCACATGTGCTTAACCTTCCCAAGGTTTCAGTTTTTCAAAAGAGAGTACCAGCACCGAGCTGTCAGCTGGTTGGGGCCATCAGAGAACCAGGGCTAGAGGAAACTCTCTAAGTTACCAATTCTATAATTTTTCCTCCCTTGAGTCACAATCTTTTTCCAGGTGTTTGCATGGCAGCACACAGTCCAGCAGAGCTGAGATTTCAGCCTTTGTTACTGGCACAGCAACGCACCCCACTTACCCGGCCAAGAAAGGCGGGGACAAGTTCACTCTCTAACAGAGATCCCGCTGAATCAAGACTCCTTCCACACAGTCAATCCTTTGCACCTCCCTCAGGATGCCAATTCTGGCAGTCAATGTTTCTGTTGTTTCAGGACTTACGCAAAGCATCTATTTCTTCACATGACGACCTGGAAGTCCATTTGGCTGCTCTGTCCAGGGATGGCTGTACTAGGGCCAGTCAGGAAACAGACAAAAAAAGACTGAAAATCTTTGCGCACACCCCATACTATTGCCAAGCACTAGAGAATATGACTAAAACATTAAAGAATTTTTGGTGACTGTTTGGGGGAGGGAGAGAATTGTATGTTAAAACGTAAGAATTCTCTTCCAGCATAGTTTAAATTGCTGCACAATACTGATTAAAATAACAGTACATTACAGCTTGCTTAACTAAACATTATATTTCTAAATCCATTTTCAATTGTTTTCCTTCAATTTAAACATTTTGAGCAATTTTATTGCTATTCATACCTGCTTGATTTTTTTTTATTAGAAATTAAAATGCATATTTTTATCTAGGTTACAGAGTGCTGGCACATTTAACTCTTTCAGATCTGCAGACTGAGCACAGGAGAGCTATCAACAGCATAAAGACAGTGCCTATCTACTGGACTGAAATATATTAAAAAACATTTTTTGACAATAATGGCAACTGAGAGGAGAAAGAAATGAACAAAGGAGGTAGAAGGGAAGAAGCGGGGAATTGGGGAGACAGAGGGAGAAAGTTGGAATAAAATAAAACAAAGGGTGTGACAGCTTCCAACTTAACACTCCGTTTTCCTCATTCACATCCCTTCTTTACATTTGAGGACTTCTCTTCCTACCCTACCGTTGATATGAAAAACAAAGCGAAAAACCCAGAAGTTTTAAGAAATAAGAAAGTGAACCAATTGTGACTAAAGGAAAAAGGAGTATCTTTTATACTGTGAAATAACAGTGAATCATAGATACACTTCGGTAGTAAGACAGGCACCTGGAGTTCTCCTCATATAGCAAGGTAATAATTGCCAATACTGAGAGACTGCCAGGCTTGTCTGGAGTCAGCCTGCACACCATCTGAAAACCTCTCTTTCGGCTCAGCGCCCCCCCGCACTTGCTTTTCCCCAGACACCCTTCACTCCTTTTCTGGCAGGCTTCTCCCCTATGGCATGAGTCCACACCAACACCTTTCATAAAGTGGGAATCCCCCCTGAGTACCTGGCTAAAGATGGTATAACTGGCCCCATCACATTTATACCTGAGCATTTCTAATTTCCCTAAGTCAGCAGGGGACGTTCAGAGACCACTAAGTGCTGGTAACCACATCAAAACATTAATTAACACAACTATATTCCCACACAAATAAAACATTAATATGTTAATTTCTAGTCTATAACCAGCTGGTATCTTTTCCCCAGCTATATAGATAGTAGGATTAACAGTGCAAAGCAAGTATTATAACAAAGTCAAATTAATATCACCTTTTCCCTGTTTTATAATTCAGAGTCAAACAATAAATTATAGAAGTCCTTTAGAAACTGTCCCTCATGAAATACTTCTCCTCCACACTCAAGGTGTAAATCCCTTTCCAGTGAGTTCTCCTGGTTTCTGTACCATTCAAGGCTACTCAGTGACAGGATCTCAGCCTAGACAACTGTGACCATCAAATGGTCCTGCTCCGCTTTCCCCTCGCTGTCACTGACTTTCTATCCTCTCTCTCTAGCTTTTTCTCTCTTAACATTTTTGAAATAAACCAGCCCACATATTATTCAAAGGTAGCTGCCACGGATCTATTGTCATACAGACAAAGAACAGGAAAAGAAACGCTGTTCAGTCCAAGGTAAAACCAAGCCAGAAGAGTTTTCTGGAGCAGTACTTGCTTACTACACAAAAATTATTATTTTTTTTTTTAATCTTTTCAGGCTCCAGCTATACTTGTCAAAAAACACAACATATATTCCTCTTCAGTCTGCAATAATTGTGGCATTTCCTTCAATGATAAATGCATTTCATGAACATTAACACATTATACATAGGTAATTTGAAAGAACTATGGGGAAAACAAGCAGCCAAAATACGAGCAATGTCAGTTAATGAAAAGCTCACATTTTCAAACTAGTGTTTGGCTAATTAAAATTGAATTAAGTGACTACAACATTAACTATGTCAACTATTTAGCATAAAAAGTTGTTAAATATATCATATTGTATGTAGGAAGATCCTTGCAATCTTTAATTGTAAGAAATAGTCATGTACTATTTAATTGCACAACTTGGTAGGATATAAAATTGCATTACATGAATTATATTTACTAAAATATTTCAAAACATGTTGGTTTTAAGACTGTGGAATTTTATGGATAGTGCATTCTTAATTACATAATTATTTCCATTTTCAAAGTCCAGCTAACAGCCTAACTGGTCTTGTTTTTACAGTCTAAGGGAAAAAGACATCAAGTCAAGTGCTTTGAATTCACATACTAAGAAATAACTTTGAATTCTTACTTGAATAACTTTTATGCAAAATTTTGACCAAAGTTAATCCAGTATCAGACCATACAAAGTTCTCCAATTATTCATGGAATGCATGCTCCTCATGATCATATGTACATAAACATATACAGGAAAATTTGGCAACACTTCAAGTTCATACTAGGACAAAGACTGACAAGCTTGAATATGTCCAATAAAGATTTTTAAATACAATTATTGCCATTACACTTCTGACATGGGGAAATCTCAGTCCTTCTTTTTCCTCCATCTATAAAGAGACAGTCCTATTTCTTCATCTAGCACAATGATAATCTTCTGCTTACAAAATTAGGTGGGTTTTCTATCCTGTTCAACTCCCAGAGCATACAGGCAGTTATCAGCTTTTCCAGGAAGTCCATGTACACGTTGTCACACATAAACACCATCATCAGTCAGCACAAGGATTAAGGTAGAGAACCAATCAGATAAAAGAATAATAAATAAATAAATCAGATAATACTCAACATTCATTAAATTAATTAATTTTAAAACATTCTCCACCCTACTTACAGTACAACTCTCCAACAGCCAGACTCCTGGTGTTGCACAGGCGATTGAAGGACAGAAGCCCAGCACAGATAACAGTGAGGAGAGCTCTAGCTGCTCTTTGAGGATCCCTGAGGCCCTCATCTCAGCAGCACTTGTTTGCCTAGTTTCTCACAATATCACCTGTCCTCCCTCATTATCAATCAGGAGTTTGCGTACCAACTTAAAGAGGAAGTAGCCTGACTGATACAAGATGATGGAGTAAGAAGCATGCTTTCCACAACCAGGACAATAAACACAATCTCTTAAATTAAATCTCTCTAAATTAGAAATTTCCAACTTTTTTTTTTTTAATACAATCCTAAGTGGTAGCAAGAGCTGTCATTCCTACCTCTTCTTCTATACCTCTTTGATGTGACTCATCTATCACTAACTCATTTGAAAGCCACATTTTATGAAGCCTTGAGCTAAACTGCAGCTAATCATCTGGACATGGCCCAGAAAACGTATTGGTGATTGTAAGGAAGCAAATAAACAGCAGAGAAAAAACAGATGGAGGAAAGACTAAAGCTTCTCCTCAGTCATCTCTGTAAAGGAATTCACAAGCAAAAAGATGTCACAAGCCTCTGGCACTTGTGCCAGTCGTGCATCCAGCAGCATTTACCATGGCAGCATAGGCAGACATGCTTAACGGGTGCCCAAGGCCACACCCAAGTTCTGTGCAATCACAGACATCTTTCACGTACGCCCAATTCCAGATGCATTTTTGGATGTCCTTTTGTTTGAAGCACAGTCATTTCAATGGATACTCAAGGTTATAGCAAAACATAGCATGCATCTAATTATCCAAACTGTTGTGCACTGGGGCTGGCTGCAGTTCACACATCCCCCTCTTCATTTCAGCAGGCAAGAATCCCTCAGACCCACTGCAATAGCCACACTTTTAGACTCAACCTTCCAGAGATCAACAAGGAAAGCACTTCAAATAACACAATTAAAGAGCCAAAATGTAGGGCTTAACTTCACTGTGTACACTTCACAGGCAAGAAAGGAAATTAAAGAAATACAGAACAGGAAAGAAACTTCACTACAAAGGAGAAGCACACATGTCGTCCCTACATTGGCCTCAGAAGCTCCATCACTAGGGGTCAGTTCATGGAGCCAGCAGACCCATCTGCATTCACTCAGTGCCTCCCTTAAATTCCCAAGCTCCCTTTCTTTCCTTAGAAAAGTCCAACCAGATCTTGGGTGATACTACTCAGGAAACTTCCACTGTTGTAACTTTATACAATCTTCTTTTGGGTTTGGGTTGTTGTGGTTTGGTTTTTTTTTATTAAATCCCTTTTAATTGTCAGTTCCTCCCATCTTATTTTGCTTTGATTGTCTTGTTACAATCAAACAATCCACACTGTTAGAAGACTAACACATGCTGTCCCACATAGAGTCACGCAAACAAAATCATTAGGTATCAAAACCAAGTGGTCTTAATACCACTTGTTGAACCCATTCTACCTTAATAAATTAAAGCTTTGATTTCATATTCAAATTAAATTTCCAGGTTTCATCAGGAATATGGCCACAAGAAAGCTAATAATTACAAGGCCAACTGATACATTTTATTGCCATCCTTTGTAGACAGGGTGATCCACTGGGTGACAATTCAGTTTTAAAGTGCTTGTTTGTGATCATCTCAATTTACTTTACACCCATTCTTGCATTAATATTTATCATGTCTGATGAGAATTGATATAAACAAGTATAATCAAGATTATTTTAACATCTTTATTACACAAATGCTTTGGAGTAATTTTATGAAAGAGAAACACATGGTTGTGTGTTTATTCAGAGCTACAAGCATTACACAGGCCAGTCATCTTAGAAACAACCTTTCTAGTTTTATAGCTACAGCTACAGTTACAGATCAGCAGCACTATCAAGAAACTGGAGAGAGGCTGAGGGTACTAAATTTGTTTAACCTGGAGAAGGTGTGGTTTAGGGAGAATCTATTTGCTGTTTTGTACTAGCTAAGGCAGGGTACAGCAGAGACTCTCCTCAGTGATGCACAGCAAAAGAACAAGATACAGTGGTCACAAGTTGCAGCAGGAGAAATCCAAATGGGCTAAAAGGAAAAAAAAAATCACAGCAAGACTATACGCACTGGGACCAGTTTGCCAGAGAGGCTTCAGAATCTCCATCCACAGAGATTTTCATTTTTTGTCTGTATAAGGCAGACAAACTTTAAGCAACCTGCTCGAATGTTTGATATAGACCCGCATGGAACAAGGGATTGGACTTCCCAGCCCACAGCACCCTCCAACCTAAATTATCTTATTCCAGTGCATGTATAAAACAAATTAGGAGAGTACCTGCATGTCTTCTCCTTTGCATGTGATGAAGCCAAGCAGCCAACACAGAGGAATGTCTCCTAAAGCACTTCCTTTCTTGGACAAAATAGATGCCAGTTCTGAAAATGATACACAGGAGAAAATACTTGAAAAAGTTAACGAAAAGATGGAGAAACTTGTTTAGTGACAAGCCCTGCCCTGCATAAATTAAGAAGCAAACTACCTCCAGAGTTTATGTCAGTCTGAAGGAGTTCTGCCTAGCTAACAGAGAAGTTTAGGCTCTTTCCATGGCTCTTGGATGTAAAAAACATGTTGGCAGCAAACGGCAGGAAAGGAACAGGACCTTTTGCCTCCTGCTGTGTTTCCCCGGTGGAACACAAGAGGCAGGATTCTGTTTGCTTTGGTAATTACCTTACCTTGCATCAATAACCAAGAAACCCTTCAGCCATTCATCCAAAAATCATAATAAATACAACATAATTACTTACACTAAAAAAGCTTTCTCTGCTGACTTTTGGGCCAAAATGGTATTATACGTCCTTAAGTCCTTACCTAAAAACTTTTTTTTTTTTTTTAAATGAGGCAGATGACTTTGTGGGTCATTCTTACACTAATCTCACAAAACTGTTTTGGTTTTTTGTTTCCTGGTAGAATGGCATGTCCTTTGGTGTTTCCTTGCACTTTTTTCCTGGGCCATAATCTATGAGCAGATTGTCACTCAAGCCTCTGTGCTTGAATGTCTCTATATCCAGGTTGACTCCTGGCTCTCAGAAAGAAAAACACTACAACATGGATCAAAGCAGGTACTTACGCTAAAAATCACCCTGCAATGGGAGCTAGGGACATTTAAATTGTCAAGTGAAGACAGAAGGCTCACATTAGGAGACTGCAGCCCAAAATAACAAGACTCTCCCTTTACCTCTGGGGGTAATGGTGTTAGAAACCCATATAGCACTTCACCAGTCACCAGTCATTGCTCTCTCTGAAGATAAGTTCCCTTCACTTGAATTACTAGGAATTTTGCGATCCAGACCTTATATAGTAGAAAACTGTCCTAAAAATTAGATGAAGAAATAGTTGCTAAATGAATGACAGCATTTAGAACTTTCTGTTTTCTCATGGGTTTTTTTTTCCCTTTCTGAAGCAGAAATTTAAGAGTTACTACCAGAAGATAATCAACTTTCCCTTGTCAGACAAAATTTATGAGTTATGTTTGTCACAAATGAAACAAAGACTTGATGAGAAGCCCTTGCACACAAAAGCTTCAAAATGATGATGAATAATTTTTGATTAAATCTTTGATATGAAAAGTTTGCAAATCCATTTACTGGCAGAAAAAAAAGAAGAGATTCAGTTCTCATAGTATGAAAAAGTGCGAACACAAGGAAAGTCATCTTCCATGATTATATAATGATATATTCCTTTTAGATGAATATTACAAGCCAGGAAAGGGGAAAAGGTCATCAAGATGACAAAAGATGTTAGCAAGAGTTTAAGTATCAGTACTGCTTATTACTGCTCATCCTTATCATCAGTATTACTTACTACCAATCACAACTGGGAACTCTGAGATGGTATTTCAGGAGAATCTATAAAATTATATTCTATAGAATATGAAGAAATAAGACTTCCACCATCCTTTCTGTGTCAATGCTAGTGACATCTGAAGTATGCAAACAGTAAATCTGGGCCCAAGGCTGCAACAGTAGAGGATGGGGGCAGCAACGTACAGGTGGAAAATTTGCGCTCTCTCTTTCCTGCTATCAGCTTTGTCAACGACACTGTACAACTAGTTGGCATGACTTCTTCTAGAGCAAGACAGATACAAAATTTTATAGATTATCTTTAAGTGCTGTAGGGTGGTCTCCTCTTCTGTGTCACTTTCATGATGTGAAGGCTGAGTTATATACTAGAGTGAATAACGCCCTAGCATCTCATGCTGAATGTATTTATGATGAGGACCCAAGAGGTGGGTCTTCATGCTACTTCTGACATGGAGCACTACGGTTTGGTATTTCATTCTGATGATACCATCACTGCTGGGAATTCTGAGCTGCAAGGCGAGGGAAAAGTCCTATTTGAAGTCCAGTGTTTTGGGCTCAAATCCCCAGTCTTGACACTTAACCTCTGTAGAACATGGGTTTCAATAAACTGGATATGCTGCTTATAAATTATATGATGCACCCTTCCTTTGTGCAAGACTGGAGTAGCACTTACCTATTTTCATAAAGTAATTTCAGTTCCTTATACGAATAGTCATCTCATCATTTATAACACAGTATCACCAAATGTTGTTATTAACATAGTATTCTATTTTTAGTTGTACACTATACAACTAGAAGTAACTCTTACGCATCTTTGTCACCTGATCCACATCTATTTCTTCTTTATGTCAGTATTTTCCTTTTGCATTTCCAGAATACACCTCTAGAAGAGGAAGGCGTGATGGAATCCTTAAACCAATTCCTCTGATTTGGGAGCGAATCACAAAGGTATGAAAACTGTAATTAGCTTTGGTAGTGTGCCTGTAAATCAGGCAACCATACAACTGCAGTCAGGCTCTCTGAGACAGGAAGTCAGGTGTAAGGGAAACAATCTTAGTCTCTTCTAGTGATCACAGTCACTGAAGCATAGCCGGCTGAGGTGCTTAGCCCTCTCTGTTTCACATTAGGATAACAACTCGAATTTTCTGATACCCTAATGATTGCTTTCATCTGTGTGACCCTCCCACCCACGGCTAAAGGCAAGGCTCTAGGAGGACAACAGCCTTTTAATCTTTGTGGCCTTCAGTGCAGGCAGTAGCCAACTTCTATGTCCAAGAAGGAGACAGGATTTGAGGCACAGGAAGCAGCTGTTCAGCTCTAAGGTCCAACTAGGATTGAGTGACCTTGGAGCTTAGAAAGGCCTACAGAATGTACATATTGCCATATCTAGTTCAGGATTTGACCCGTGTGAGCTGATGAGGTTCGTGTTATGAGAAATTCTGTATCATGACGTAAGACACAGCACCACTTTCAACACAGGCTTTTTAAGTATTGTCATGTAGCTTAAGCGATACGACTTTATTGCCATTCAACTTTGTCTCCTATTAAGAACCAAAATTTTATAAGTCAGGAAGTCATGTCAAATAGTAGAGTAATATTTGAAATGTCTTTGAATAGGGCTTTCTGCATTCAAAACCACTTAAATATCTGCTTCTTTGTTACTCCTCCTGGAATATAGCCCAGATTTTTCTGAGCCTCTGAATTCCAGGCTATGCTGGAGAACAGGGATAGCTGGCTGAGGAAACTGCAACCATTTTGGAGGAATCAGACACAACCCTGCCTTTTAAAACAGTGCATCCTAATGTATTTAAACAACTGGCAGGTCAGTTATAGGCCCACACAGTTTGGCATTGTTCCCAAAGAAGAAATTCAGTCAGAGATTTTTCTCCGAGAGACTGACTGCAACTTACTCAATATCTGTTTGGAATTATTATACGAGAAGATAAAAAAAACCCACTTGTCTAGCACTTACAAAATGAAAATTGTGAGAGAACTTTGACATTAAAAAAACACAAGTATTCCAAGGGAAAAAATTAAGGTTACATCTCTACTGGACTAGAAATCCAAAGGGAGGTAGGAAACTCAAAAATGCAATGGAGGCTTTATAAATAAGCTTTAGCATTGAACAGTGAGGAATGACCTTTGTGGAATGTTTGAAAACTGCACCATATTCTCTCCTAGTTTATAACTCAGAATGAGTTATCTAGGAAGGTATCAATTAAAAATAAATAAATAAAAACCTTAACATTTTAACATGCTATCAGCTTTCCACTGGCTCAAACACTTTAATAGCAGCATCAAAAACTCTTGAAATTTTCCAGGTAGTTACAGTTTGCTGCAGACTCTTTCAAAGCTATAGTTATTGAGGAATTTAGCAATGGTTGCTCTACTTAATTATGGAACATGGTATGGGAATGTCCACTCAGTTCCTAATTTTCATGATGCAGTCTAAATTATTGTAATGAGCAGAAAGCATAAGAAATCTTTGATTCATGTTGAACAGTTTTCACCACAGAAGACTTGGCCACCCATGTAAAGTCTGTGTAGCAACATGACCCCTTGGAAGGCAGCTTTGGCTCCATGGGATACTGCAGCAGAACAGACAATGGCTGTGAAGCAGGTAGGAAGAAACACATCAGAAAAGGTACTTTACGACTCTGGGTGCAGTTCTGCAAAGATCTTACCTAGTGAACAAAACCCGTTTGAGACATTCCTACCCTAACCATCAGCCCACGGTCCCGTCTTGGCGCTGCCACTCACTCACCCTGCAGTTCTGGCTTTAAAGAAATCCAAGACTCCCAGCTCCTCTCTATTGCTAGCAATGCCAAGAGGATGAATTGCCCAGACCTGGTTTTGCTCCGTTATGTGCCGTTGCCCCTTAGACTCCTTTGTCCCTAAATGACCCATATTCCTCCCTGCATGCAGCCCTTCCCACCTGATTCTCCCTCAAAACTACCCTTAGTTTGTTATTGCCACATTCCAGCTCACTCCTTCAGCAGTGATGCTATAAAGGAAGGGAGAAGTGTAAAATTCAAAGGATCATCAAAAATCACTTCTAGTGGACAACAAAATGCATAGCTATGACATCACTACAGGGCACTGTGAAGGTTGTTTATTTGCCTTAGGTATTTCCCTACTTTAACATGTTTGCATTTCTTTCAAGTTTATTAATGTCTGTTGAATATTGTTGTTTTGGGGATAATTACAACATCCTGGTTATTTCTTTTACCTCCAAGTTACTGAAATACACTCTCAACTTCAACTCCATTTTAACTCAGTGTTTTCATTAGGGAATATACAGAGCTTCTTGTATTCTGGAATGGAATTCTATTAAATTATATTAAATGCAAATTTCATTTGTAATTTCTTCACTTTGAAACTGAAAAACAGTCAATTAAGGATCCTATTAAAAAAATTAGTGGCGCTCACCTACAAATCTCAGCTTGATGTTTCTGATTAATTTTTTAGCCTCCCAATAGCTGCATTCTAAAAAAAACCATATTTTGAGACACAAGATATTTTTCACTCACAGATAGGTGGCAGGAAGCTCTTCCCTAGTGAAAAACTCTTGTCAGTGACAAGGACAGCTATAACTTCTCCCTATATAATTTTTCTCTGTAACAATTAGTTTTCTGACTCGGAAACCAACTGAAGCTCTCAGACCCTACCTTTCAAGTGCATTTTCCCACTAAAGAAAACAGAAAAGCTC
>NW_009703442.1:46765-96174 GCF_000703405.1 Apaloderma vittatum | reverse complement strand
CAGACACCTCCTGCTGAACCCTGGTTGGGAGTACCTGTGCTCCTGAAGGCCAACACAGCTATGCTTGTTCTGCTGAAAAGGCACCAGAGGAGGCAGTGCCACCGTCATACCCCACATCTAAGTCTTGAAGCTTCATGTGAGCACTGAAGGTGGAAGGCAGGAAAAGAAGGAAAGCGCTGAGCTGTGATGCTAACTGGAATTCAAAGGCAGATTTTGGTTCTAAACAAGTGACACGGTGAGGGTTAAAAACAGTTTTCCATGGCTGTGGAAGTGTAAATCCACCACTTCCAAATCTGTGTTAGAATTTCCAGCCACCAAGGTGTGAAATCCCTACAGAATCTACAGGCCAATCTTATCCTCTGATATTTGCTTTTGGACCAAAATTCCACTGTGGGAATAAAGATTTCTTCAGAAATTAAAATGTGAAGATTTCTCTTAAATGCTTTTAATGACATCCACATACAACTAGACTCTCATTCTCCTACCACCTGCCCCCACCTAGATATTACATCAGTGGAAAGGTCTTCTAGATTACTGGGGTTTAGCAGGGCTCTGGTCAGGGCTTTGGTTCTTTGGGGTTTTTTGGCTCCTTTGAAAGGGACAGCCTGCTATAACAAGTGCACTGCAGACAGGTGCTGCATAAGGTTCCCTGCGTAGCTCTGCCAATGCTTTTCAGCCATGATCTACAATACCCCTGTTACTCCTGTGTGGGGCCTCCCCTCCGCTGCAATTGCCAAGGTTCTGAGTTATGCCATCGTGTATTGACTTGGACAAATGTCCACTACTGACTAGGTCAACACCACTGAACTTGGTTCGTGGGTAACACAAGCCAAACCTTGGAAGGCTCACGCTAAGCATTTAACCCACTGTGCAGTCTTTCTCACAGTTTTTCTTTTGATTCACAAATTATGTACCCTGACTTCCATGTAGAAGATTTGTGGCAATTGCATGATGTATGAGGTGCCATTTGTAAAATATTATTTAGTGTAAAACATGATGTTTTTTTTCTATTGATTTACAAGTTGGATTTATAAATCTGCACTTCTCAGTTTGAGTTATATATTTTGCCTCTGATTTATAAAACTCACCAGTAAATCTTTAGCAGAAAGTTTTGATTCAGAAATCATTATTTTAAACATTAGATTTAGCTAAAACATTCAACTGCTTTATAAGTCATGAAATGGATTTACATACCCCAATCTGGATTTACAAATTTTACAGCAGATTTACAAATCATGCTGAGAAATTCCTAAATAAAATGCTTTGATGCATAAATCTTCACTTTGCAGTTAGGATACAAGTGACTGATTTATTACTCTGAAGCTATACAATGATGATTTAGTTTATGAAATCCTACCTTTACCTTAAAAGTTCTGATTTATAAATACTGATTAGGTTCACTGAAATATAGACCACAAAAACTAAAATTGTTTGGTGCAGGGGTGCCTTGAAAACAGCTCCCTACACACATGAAAAGCAAAGCATTTCTGAGAGGTCCTAGGCAACCAACTGATAAGCATTAGTAGCACAGCAAAAACTAAGAAAAATTGGAATGAAGAAACTCTTTATTTCTTGCTAACAAGAACAAGGGTTTGAGATGGAATATTTTGACCACTTTGTCAAAATCATATGTCAGTTCAAAAAATTTCCTCTAACCCCAATCTCATCCCAACTACAAGGAAAGAGCTCGAGTGTCTCCAACAACTCCAAGAGTTATGGGGACTTCTACTGAATGTCAGGAGGAGTTCCACTGGACACTGAAATAAATTTGTTCCTCTCAAGCTAACTCAATGGTTTCCAGCTTTTAGGCTCTGATCAGACGTAATTTATTCACACCATTCCAGCCCAAGTGTTTTCAAGTAGTCAAAACAGGGTAGGAAAGCATAAGAGTAAAGGAGACCTCTCCAAGTGCCTCACTTCATGCTCCACAGAAACACTTGCATGACCAACAGGGCATTTAAATCTTTTAGATGTTTGAGAAGCAGTTCATCATTAGTACCCATCAAGAACTCAGAAGGGATACTGGGTACAGACAGAACTGTCAGATAGTATAGGCATAAAACACAGTGGAATAGAACTCAAACAGTCCATTTTCAGCAAAAGCCAAATTTCCTGGAAATGTTTTGGTAATTGTTTTAATTTTTATTTTTTTTAGAAATTACTAACAGAAGGTTTCATCCAAAATTCAAAATTCAGAGTAGTTATCTGGAACCCCCTAAAGAAACTCAAGCATCCTGTCAAATTTTTAGACAAAGTGCCAGCTTTCAACTATCATAAATGAAGCTCTCTTTCAAAGCAAATCTTTAAGAAATATGAGCAGGCTGGAGAACCAAATTTATCTTGAAGGGGATTTTCTTTAGCAGGGTAGCGTTATTAGAAGGTATCAGCAACACTGACTCTGTAAGAAGTTGTGTCTCTAACACAGCTGGAATGGTTAGAGAATGGTTAGTTGTGTCTCTAACACAACTACAAGGTTGCTGGAGCACCGGGTTAAAAATTATGATTATTGATTTCATTCATTTCTAACACTGAATCACCAAGAACTAAATCTCTCCAGACATTTGGTTTCCTAATTTTCAAGGGAAGTTAGACATTTATTTAACTCTGAGGGCCTGGCAGCAACGATGTCTTTAGGTTATGTCTCCCCTTCTTGTCCATGAATTTTCAACTCTGTACAAGTACTGCATCAATGTACTGGGAGCTGTTAAAGACAGGAATTTTGAGGTCTCTGTGAGGAAAATACTGATCCTCTACTCTCCTTCCCATCTCCTCAGACAAATATTCAAAATATGTAATGTACTTCAGGAAAGGTAAACATGATACACACAAACTGAAGCTCTTTGTTAATCTTGAATGCTTTCTTTTATTAAAATAGCATGTGAGAAACCAAGAGCATGTATTGTGTTCTCATAATGGCTGATAGACTATCAGTGGTATACTTGATTTTTAAGATGTAGTGTTTGAAAGTTCCATTTACCATTTCTAAAATAGAGATTATATTTAAGCACTCTAAAATCTATGGATGAAAATGAAATATAAGAATGAGGTATTACTTTATTACAAAATTATGATTAAATTGCCAGTTTTCTGAAACTACTGCACTCGATGTTGCTCTCAGATTTTTGGAGAAGAAAGACCAACATCCTAGAACGTTACAAATAAAATGAAGATCTGATCCAAAGCCAGAGAAAAGAATGACAATACTTTAGTTCTCTTCAGTAAGCTTTACATCAGGCCTCCTCTTGCTAGTACAGATAACATAGTTGGCACAAATGCTAGTGAACTCAAACAAAGGTACAAAAATGATCATGCCTACAAGCACATATATATACTCGCTTCAACTATAACCAAGTGAATGGCCCTAGGAGGGATGACTAAAAAATTCACCCAAGTCTCACCTGTGAACATGAATTATCAGTTACTGCAATTTCACAACTGCTGCATAATGGACTGCAGCAGTCTGAAACTCGATTCATGTATTTACAGGTTAAAAAGAGCAACAGGCATGTAAATGCTGCACCATATTAGGTATACACAGAGTATTTTTTTGATTTACCTTTTGCAGAAAATTCTGGTGATGTCGCATAAAAGAACAGCTTTACTAGTTTGCTGGTGTAAGGATCGTGGAGCCTGGTCCCCAAGCTGTCCTGTGCCAGAGGCACAAGCATCCACTGCCATGCCAGCCACGGCAGGCTGCCTGACCTGCAGCTGCAAGCGTAAACCTCAGCAAGCTGACGGTATGTTCTGCCTGTGGGCCATTTCTCTAAATTGCCAGAGCTCAGGAAACAAAACGGGATGCTTTGACACAACTGTGGAAAGGAAATGGGGTTCTGTACTTTCATCTTAAAGAAAACAGTGCACATGAATGAACCCCAAAGCGCTTCTTGACATATGCAGGTGGCCTCTTGCCCTCAGCCACAGCAGGTCCTGCTCAGGCAGGCACTCGATAGCTACAGGGCTGGGTCTCGTTTCCCCAGGGCAAGGTCTAACCCAGGAGGGCCACAGAAGCTTCTCCCAAGCAGGTACTTGGACACAAGGGGGATGACCGCTGTTCCTTTCGCCTCTCACACCTCCCCTAACCCTGCTACACACCTGGGGAGCAAAACCCTTTCTTGTCTGCTGCAAGCCACAATTTTTTATCCGAGCCCAGTACATTCTGCAGTGCAGGGTGACCCAAGCACCTGCCTGGAGCTATCAGAAAGGAGGGCTCGGCTCCCTGAGAGGCTCAAAGATGTCTTTAGCACTTTGGAATCATCTCACGTGCTGAGACTCCACACTTTGGATCTCATTGTCAGAACGAGACCAGCAACACTGCACATATGTTTTTCCTCAGCTAATGGCAATTCATAGCATCACAGAATGTTCGGGGTTGGAAATGACCTCTAGAGATCATCTAGTCCAACCCCCCTGCCAAAGCAGGATCATCTAGGGCAGCCACACAGGAACGCATCCTATTCACTGTTAAATCTTCTAAATAATATCCCATTATCTGCAGCTTTGGTTAACTCAGATATTTTATAGTCCACATTTATCCATCACCTTGGTGTGATGTCTAAGACACAACAGACTTCTGTGTTTGGGATAACTACAGTATCTCAGCACCATCAGGAGATGATCTGAGGAAAAAACTCCTATTTGAATTAAAGCTCCTATTACTCATGTTAGCTTAAGTAGGACTGATGCTGATGCAGTCAGAGGATCAAACTACATTTTGATACAACTTCACTGCTGGAACTGGCTCAGTGTAGAAAGAAGTGAAGAAAACTAAAGCTAAGCTCATGCTCTTGAACTTTCCTTTAGTACATTTGGAGATTGATAGAAGACATACACATCCAATTATTGAAATAAAAACATCCTGAAGAACAAACTAAATTGTTTCACCAACATATCCACAAGAAAAATAAAATAAAGCACACTGGGCTGTTATGATCAAGTAATACCCAACATCTAATAGGATATCTAAAGTATAAGTCTTAATGGAGCAGTTCTCAAATGCACAAGATCAGATTTTCTCCTCAATCCTGTAAGCCTAACAGCTTTATGTGCACCCCACATCTGATCAAGTACCATAAATGCTCAGATACTTATGTGTGCACATATTAAACATGTATTTACTATGGTATTACCACATCTATATGCAGCTGCATATGCACACATGCAAGCAGTAGATGACATCATACATAAATCAGGTATTTGCATACCTGGCAAACTTGCCAGTAAATACCACTCCATAATTCATGTTCCTGGCAGTTTCACAGCAGACCTGCTTATGATCAACCATTAGCCAAGATTCCAATCTCATAGTCAAAGGAAGTGAAAGCTAGAAATTTAGCATACTTTTAAAAATTTTTTTCCAAAATACTCATCCTGGTATATGCAACATAGGGTAATCATCTAGATTTTGTAGCTCTAATTCCTGCAGTCAGATCCTGAAAGGACTAGGTAAGCCACCCCAGTGTACTGAGGACATAACTTTCTTCTGCAGATTTTGTATTTAGCAATTTCCAAGTGTTCTCTGTATTCTTAAATAATTCATATTTCCTCATCACCGTTTCAAAAATCCTTTGCCATTCTTTCAAGTATGCATATTCACCTACCTCCTTAAATTCACTTGGAAACATCTGAAAAGTAACAGGACAATATGCAGTCCTATTTTCACATTCCTGCATAGTCTAACAGCCATAGTTTAATTCCAGTGTATTTGGTGCCGCTGTGGTGGGTTTTGGTTGCCAGTTCACTGGGAACTCTGCCTCCTTACAGCATGGTTGAATGGCTTACCCAGTTCAAAGCCAGATTTGTACCCATGCCTGATTACTTGCATTTGCTTTTCTGACAGGTAGCCTTTTGCTGTAATTACCGTAGTAAATTTTTTTACATCCATGCTAACCATTTTTAATGTTTTCAGCGCAGAACTAAGAACATGTACATAGGGAGTAAGAGAGCTGTATAGAGCAAAGAGCTTAAATGCGGGTTCTTCCTTTTCAGTCTTCAGCATGACTGACATGCATTCAGCCACAGATAAGAAACAAAGCTTGTAAATTTACTTACTGAATAAATCTCAATATAGTGAAGCAAAGTTATTTTTGAAAAAAAAATGCTTGTATGATTGAGACGTACAGAAATTCTCCAGAACCACCACTCCTGTGGAATGCTCTGTGATAGTGAAAAACATCAGAGATTTTTATCTTGGTTTGATAAGACCAAGCAAACCACCTGAACACATATGTAGCCCACACCCTCCTTACTCTAGATGTTTTCTGTCATGTGTTTTCCAGTGGTTCCTCCATCCAGTGTTTAAAAATTCTAAGTAATAGGGCTTCCACTACTCACCTCAGAATACTATCCTGCAGATTGATTGCATCTCACCATTAGGAGGTTTTCCCCTGAAATTCAGGCTGAAATTTCCATTTTTAATAACATTTTATTTTCATACTCCTACAGTCCTCTCTTCCTGGCCTTCCTTTCTTTGTGCTACCTTAAAATAATCCTTCTCCATCCTTCGGGCCCAATTCTCAGCCTGTTAAAGTTGTTTTGCCTCTCAGTGGCAACACAAAGCAGCCTAAAAGCCAAGTAAACCACCAGCAGAGAATTTCCCTAGGAGGGGAGCCCTCAGCTCTGGTAGAGGCATCCTACCACTTATAAACCAGACTCTTCCCCACTCCGTGGTGACAGGAGCTAATCACTAGTGCTACGCCGTACTTGTAGCGCAAAGTTGCTGTGGATTGCTGGGGTTTGGCCGTGCCAGGCCACACGGCAGAACTGGGGTGCCTCTGACGCCTGCCTCTCGTACCGCTTGTCCTGCTTCCCCTGCCAGGCAGCAGAGCAGCTTTTGGGTTTCCCCCAGGGCATTAACTTACGTTTGTCCCAGCTGACATTCCTTTCCTTATTTCTTTGGCATGTTTCTGATCTCAGCTGCCTTTCTATTATTTTGCCACCCTCAGTAATATCTATAATGTCTCAAATTTAGTATCATCTGTGAATTTCCCTAACTGGCTGTTTACTCTCCTCTTTCAGACCATTAAAAAGGATGTTAAATAACACTGGGCCTAATACTATTTCTTGCATTATATTAGCAGGAAACTTCACTATGCTTTATACGTTGCGTTTTGTTCCTTTCTGTACAGCTCTCTAGCTACGTGTTCAACACATGCATAGCATCTCTAGAAGCCAAGTAAATTAATTTTTCAGACAAGACTTTGTAAGTAAAGGTATTTGATGCCTCACTAAAGCCCAGTGCATACCTAGCATTACGTATTATGGGAATTTTATTTCTAGGAAGAAATGAAGTTTTTTTTCTGCTAAGAAATATTCTGTACATGCTCATGTTAACAGCAATGGAGGCACTAGAGCTATTTCAGTGACTGCTGAACTCTTATTACAGCATTAATGCTGCTTTATCTATAGTCACTGCATTTCCTTGGGTTTTTTGTGTTTGCAGAAAGACACTATTTAAAAAAGACAGATTTTTGCATGGTTGTGTTTCAAGCTAGGAGTCTCCCACGCTGCAATCAAGGGTAATGGCAACTACTCACAGGTGTACATATATCATATAAACAAGTGAAACATTGATTGTGAGGGGTGCAGTGACAGTCCTCTATCCATAGCATAATCTTCTCAAGAGATATTTAATCAGATGATTATTTACATCTTAAAGACCAAGGAAAGGGAAAATGTTAACATCGAATTATGGAGAGGAATGATAAAGAAGATGCTATGCATGAAGTGCTCATCACAGAACTGATGAATAAAGGGTTTGCCTGAATATGCTTTAACACCACTAGTATAGTCTAAGCCCAGCCACTTGCATGATCTAAATCAGCAGAATCCACTGAAGCTAGCTGAGTTTCACCAAATCAAAACCAAGGAGTATATGTACTGACCTGTCTCGGAAGCTGTGAGCAAATTTAATGGTTTTTACCTCATCTTCAGCTTTTTTTTTTTAATATTTCCAAGTTTACTCATATTATACAACATTATAAAGCAGGTTACAGAGAATACAGAGTCAAATGTCACCTTCAGAGGCTTGTTCTTTTGTATGTAAAATTCTCCCAGTTTAAACTGACTCTGGGTAGAGATAGGATACCAAGCTGAAATTTATTCTACTAATACTGAAACGGAAGAAGGCTTGCAAAAGCCAATGAGATTTTTAAATGGTGCATAAAAATATGTGAAGAGCTTATGGCACAAGTTATAGTTACATCCTTTACACTAAGCCCTTCTTTTAGTAAGTACACATTTCCTACTGTAAGAGCCAGCTTCTTTTCTTAGTAGTGTAGTTCAAGGAGTTTGCCATGAGGTACTTAGATTGTGAAGGCAGACTCGGAACAGGGACTGTTAAGAGTTCTGATCAAAAAAGAATAATCTAAAGTTAAAGTGAAATTCTTCCCCTAATTCAAGACATTTCACTGAAGAATACCAAACATCTGGAATTCTTTGATTTGGGAGCCACAGAAAGAATAACAACATGGCAAGCAGAACAGGTCATCGTGCTGTCTGCTGGATTGGTTCAAATGCACAATTCCCCATGTCACTTCCATTCAATACAGCTAAGGCTCCAGAATGAACTAGAGATTGTAGACATGTTAAACTCATAAACTAAGCTTTGAAACAGATCACTGGCTACTTTAAAGCCTGGGAAAATACTAAATGCTTAAAGATGGGTGACTGATGCACATCAAATGTTACTCCTGTTTTTATGATAGTTTGGGGGTTTTTTTGACAAGTGGTGCTGTTAGGTAGGACATGCCTGTAGGGTTCAGAATCCTAAATTCAACACAAGAATTATTGTCATTAATCTAAAGCGTTGGGTCACTGTATTCTGATCATCCTCAACACTAACTATTCTAGTCAAAACACAAGACATCTATCATTCACTTATGTTGGTAGCTCACCAGAGCAGCTGCTTACCCACAGTCTCTATGTACATCCTTATTGTCCTTTACATCAGTAAATCAAATGCTGGAGTGGACTAGCTAGACAGGATTTATATAGAAACTCAAATTCACAGCAGCTCACCTTTAGCTTTGATAATTGGATTCAAGGTTATTTTTTGTTTTCTGAACACCATAACGCATTTCTTTTCTTTATATCTTAGCAATTTTCATTAGCAAATGAATTTCTATGCATCATTTTTAAAAAACACCAGCTGCACCAGTAAAAATGTGCATCCATTCACTGAACAGTCAAAAACTCCAAACATAATACATCTATACTCAGGGAACTCTCAAGCACATCTAAAGAGTTCACACTCGTTCCTTATTTCCAATGCAATGTCCCACATGATGCTGATGAAAATACAATACAGTGAGTGTAAAACTGGCTGAAAACTGTATCTAGAGAGTCATTATTAATGGCTAACAATCAAAATGAAAAAGAAGCACTAAACAAGCAGTTTGGATCAGGTACTCTTCAGCACTCTTGTTAGTGACCTGAATGATAAAAGGCTAGACTTACAGAACTTGTTGAATCGATCAAACCAGAATGTACCGCAAGTATGTTGAGATATAGGAAGAGCCAGACAAATTAAGAAAATACCTGTAAATGTTTTTAGGTCATAAAAAAAAAATGTTTAATGCCATACTCAGATGCATAAGAACACAAAACATGATTGAAGAAATGAAGCAATTCTTCTGCTTTATATATTGGGAAGACCTCAGGTGATACCACTCTGAGGCAGCTTTCTTCAACAAGTCTGTGATCCAAGCAGAGAAAAATCTAGATGCAATGATAAAGAAGCCATAACCTAGCAAGTTAATTGGCCAGCATTATTAAGCCAGCAAAGGTATGATACATGTTAACCTGATAACAATTTGCAGTCACATTAAACGTGGCAGAAAAGAAGAATGGATTCAAAGCTGCCCTAAGCCACAATGAACAGAGTAAAAAATAACAGGTTTAAATTACACGAAGGAAGAGTCAGAGTGGATATTGAGAACTGGTGTATGACAAAAACCACTGAACTATGGAAAGAGAATTTCTAGACTTATTGTGCAGTTTTGCAGAATGATGTTTTTAAACAAAAATGAGACAAATATGTGCCAGGCATGACACAGGAGTGATTAGTTACACCACCCTGAGGTGAAAGGATGGCCTTCATGCCTCATTAGAGCCCTTCAGGTTCTCTTGACTAAATTTAAAATCTCAGCTTTAATGTTTTCTAGGGAGGCCAGAAATATGGGATCACTTGTCGGGAGACAAAAATCTACACAGATTTCCAGGTCTTACTCCAAAACCAAGAAGAAGCATTAAGATTTCTTCGTAATCTAGACATGGTGCTCAGGGACATGGTTTAGAAGTGGGTCTGATAGAGTTATGTAACAATGAACTTGATGACTTTAAAGGTCTTTTCCAAGCATAACGATTCTATGATTCCTGCTCCCGAGGTTTTTTTGCAAGACGGCATCGTATTATAAAAGATTTCCCTGTATTGCAAGCTATTCCAACATCTCCTCATCTGCACTTGTTCCTACAATCGCTGTATTTCTTTTGGTACGTTGGAGAAAGCTGTAGCACATATTAAATCAGAATTAATGGTACCTCTCTGGCACACCAGTTAACTGGATGGCTAATTGGTTATTAATAGCTGTAGTTTTTACCTTACCTTAACGGTCCTTTTTAGATCCTCAGTGATGGAAAATTGTAATTTAAAAGTTTATTCATTTCCACACTTACTGCCAAAAGATTCCTGACAGAAATTTGTTTTCCTTACATCAAGTCTGTAGATGAATTATAAATTTCCTGTACCATCAACTTTAATTTCAGGCTAGGCTGCTGAGGGGCTTTTTTCATTTATGAAGATGATACAAGGTTGTACCTTTTCCAATAACACAACTATGCCTTACTTCAGTCTGTGTTTCCTCTCCTGTACAACACTTCTTGTAGGAATGGGAGATTAATTCCCTATCACAGTAAAAAGTTCTCTGGTCATTTTTTATACTTAGTTCAACTAAAATTTGAAGCCTCCATGCAGTAAGCTTCTTCATTTGATTCTCAGACTTCAGGGCACGAAGGCAATTTGATTCTCAAACTCCAGTCCGGAGGATTGATCCTTAAAGGCAAGCAATGATGGTTTAATCACACCAAAAGGATTCAGCAATTAGAACTCAAACCAAATCTGGACTTGCAGCAAGTGCTGGTGGGCTACGTGTTCTCCATCCAACATCTTCTCTCACTGTTATGAGCTATAGCAAGACCAAAAGGCTGTGGCAACAGAAATGCAACGTTGATAACACTCTTTGATTATACACTTCCTTCATCTAGAGGGTTCAAATACACTGTTATTAGCTTCTGTGGGAATCTTTTAGCTATTCAAATGAAAAAGCAGCAACAAGGCTCTGCATGGAAATAATCTTTAGCATTGCAGAACATTTGAGGGCAGAAAATGAAGCATACCAAAATGCCGTGTCGAGACAGTGGTGAGAAGAAAAGAAGGGTTGGACTGAAGATGGAGGAACTCCATAGTCAAAACCAGAAGCACAAACTGTCCTATTAATCCTCCTTTTTCCTTTAAAGGCAAACAGACTTTGGGTCTTTCAGTGTCCATGCTGGGTGTTGTGAAACTTTAGGAAACCTCCCCGGAGCTGGCGAAAAGATGAATGTCCTCTGCTGACCTGCAGATGGGCGAGTCTAAGGGCCAAGGTACAGGAGCCTT
Organism: Apaloderma vittatum; assembly: GCF_000703405.1. Classification (NCBI taxonomy): domain Eukaryota; kingdom Metazoa; phylum Chordata; class Aves; order Trogoniformes; family Trogonidae; genus Apaloderma; species Apaloderma vittatum. Next base: position 84,524 of record NW_009703442.1, on the reverse strand, counting down.
TGAAGGAAAATACAAGTTCAACTCCTTTGACAGACACACATCTCTCTCACTACCACATAAATTTTTTAGGTTGTATGGGCTGGCAGAAGGAGTGTGAAAGTCTTGCCACAGTGTGAATCAGTTTTTCCAGTGAAGATATTGAATGTATCTGTCCTTGTTATCTACTAAAATGTTGAAAATGTAATGTAATAAAAAAGAAAAAAAAATATCACCATCATGAATTTCAAGGAATAACCACTGTTAGCAGAAGTCTTAGCCACAGTAACACTGCCTGGGCCCAGTACTCCCACTCCTCCACTGAACTGGCTTAAAAAATAATAGAAAAAGAACATAACACTAGAGCAAGAACTGAGTAACTCCAGGCATGGAACAGAGCAAAACAAGGCTGCATGAACATGCATGGGAAAACCTGATCTAAACTGTCATTACTAAACCCCCCCAATGCAGATGAGGCCCAGCTGTAGCTGTGAAGATGACATTCCTCTTTGGAAGTGAGCCAAGCTGGAGGAGGATGTGTCCCACTACCATTGCCATGATGTTTGAGTTACTGCCAGCTATGGAATAGAGAATTCATCATCTGTCAGTGACCTCCAAGATCAGTCAAAGTTTTCACTGCTCAGAAAGGAAAATCATATAAAAAGTGAAACATCTGTTAGGAGAATAAGCTGCATTTTATGGTGCTTGCTGTATGCAGCAACATGCCTGTAATCTCAGACCATGTTTGCTATAACGTAGTGACTCACTGCTTCTCTTCACTACGCAGTTCTGATGCCTGAAGTCACCTTGACTGGAGTAAGTATTAATTTCTGTCAGTGGTATTTTAAATGTTTGCATAGACAGAGTTATCGAGGCAAGTATGAGCAGATTGTAGGTACAACCAGAGCAGCTCCTCGCTCGACTGTCCTTTTGGAGCTCTGATCAAGTTACCTTCCCAGCAGTCTCCTTACACATAGTCTGTAGTGTAAAGTCACAGTAGTATTCAAAAGGTTAAAAGCAGAGTGAACTGTTAATTTTAATGCTTTCTCTAAGCTTCAGTTTTAATAAGCGAAAATGATGTTCTTATTTGCAGTAAAGTGGTGTTATAAAATTCTGTCTGTCAAGCTCATTTTAAAACCATGGAAATAAATGATCTGACAAAATCAGGCTATTAGACAAGTGAAGAAGAGTGATTTCCATAAAAGTAGAGGAGCTGTTCCTTAATTTCACACTTGGTAGTCTTTTGGGTCGACTAAATTTTTAAATAAGTGATAAAATTATATTAGCGCAATTGCATTTTTATAGATTTTTTTGGTCATTGTACTCTTTTTCAATTCCTTTATTTTAACTCAAACGATTCTGCTGAAAGGTTACCTCTCAACTTATGTTACCTCATAATAGTTTCTGCTCACACAACAAAGCTGTAGGTTCACAAATTCTCCATAAAAGTACCCAGAATGACCACACTGATCCAAAAGTATTCTAAAGAGGAAAGATCATCTTATTGCAGTCACATACTACCGAAATACTGGCCCTGCACACTGCATTCGACTGTCTCCAGAAGCACTTCAAAGCAGTTTGGTTTCATATATGAACATTCTCTTTGCGAGCAGACTACAAATTCTGTAATCTACAACGTACATGTAAAGCCAAATAAACACGATACTTTTCCATGGCCAGGTAAGTGTGGCAAGGATAGCCTTGATAGAAAGAGAAGTCACTGTTTGCAATGCCTAGACAATGAGTAACAGGCAGGTCTGTTTCTCCAGCTCAAAACACAAAGCTCAACCCTTTGTCACAAACTTGTTCTGAGGCTGGTGCCCCTCAAACATTGCAGGTGACAGGAAGGACAACTACTCATTCTCAACTTCACTTCAGAGATGAAGGAAGCTTCCACAGTCACAACCCAAGGAAGAATTTATGTTGCCAGGTTTCCCAGCCTAGTCTGAGGAGAGAGAAGCAAGGCTGTGGCTTCTCCTCATCTGACATTTTGGGAACACACCTGGCTGCACATAGAAATTTGGAAACAGTTCTAGCACCACAGCCTCTGTCATGGCTTAAATTTTCCACCTCTGAATATTTATTACAAGCTTTTTTCTGACAAATCAAATCACGCATTTCAAGATGAAAGCTAATTCTCCTCCTTACAGATTAAAATAATGTTCTGATAATTACGTTGTAGTAGGGAGGTCAGTATAAAAGGATTTTGACCTTTTATGAGGTCAGTGACTTTTCATCTCATCTTGCTCAGTTTCATTTGTTTGTTGAGAGAAGATATCTAATACACTGATACACAGGTTGTGACATGCTGTTTGAACATTAGCTTACTATAATTGGTCACGTCATCATGCATCATATTAACAATATACACAAGTGCCCTGAAACAATTGTCTTATAGATCCATCACATATCAAAACGAAGCTTCTGGGACTGTTATCCAGCAGCATCCAATTGTGATGTACATTCTACTTGAGTTCTGGATCTAAACATCACTGTCATCTTAATAGTAAACGATAGATTAATAACTTCCTGCTGGCTTGCAAAACCTACATGCGTATAAAAGTTGGCAATACAGATTTATTGCCACTGAGCATGCTCAAAATAGAAAGCCTGTAGAAAAGCAAAAACTTCTTTGCGTACATTTTTCAAAACAATCGCTCCCAATTTTTCTAAGCATGGCAATTCCTTACCTCTAGTAATGCGGCTAATTGTATTGCAGTGAGTTGTACCAAAAAACAGAACTTAAAGAATATCTTTGTCTATTAGTTGAATCAGACACACATGCCCTTGAAATGCAAAATGAAAAAAATAACTAGCACCTCAGATTTATCTCATAGAAATCACACTGAAAGCATTTTTTGCACAAACCTTTTTACATCCTCTTTTCCTGTGCCTTCATATATTTTAAGAGAAGTGCAAAAACAGGTTCATTCTACACACAGCAACCTAGCTATATTTCAGTCAAATTTCAGTATAATTAGGATGCCCAAATCTCCTAGGATGTATTGTTACTTTCAGCTAATAACTTTACTGGTTTTTTTCCCCACACACACACCTTTTTCCAGCTATTGGACAGTTAGAAATAAGTTATTTAATTCCTGATGCAGTAGTCCAAACGCTAAACAATTCCTGTAGTAGGAGGTTAAGTGCAGAGGCAGATCTTATGGTCAGAAATCCTCCTACCTGTGGTTTTTGTAGCCCTAGAACATCATCAGCTTGACCCAGACAGAACAAGAAAGTAAATATAATTATCCTTCTTACAGCCAACATGAGCCATTGACTCATGTAAACGTCACAATCCCCAGCAGATGCCCTTTGTAAGGGTAAAATCCTGCAAGTGGGTAGAATTAGAGTATAAGCGGAGATCTTAAATAAATCTGAGATACTTTCCCTCACTGTTGTTGCCAGAAGGGCCTATGGACAGCACTTTACAGAACCCAATCTTTATGTTGCTGCAAAAAAAGATGCTGTTGCTGATTTTGCAGGGTCTGCACTATTCCTTGGGTGAGTCAGCACTGAGTGAATGCCATGGTATTTGTGCAGCTGGTAGTACTGTTTTTCAGATAAGATGGAAAATGATTCAAATTTTAATAAACCATGCAGACAAAACTCTTAACATTCCTACAGCCTGTTCCGCATATTATCTCAGTCTTTTAACTAAATCCCAGCTGAACTCCTCCACTCTGCATGGCTGCAGACCCTCAGACTGGAAGCACAGCGCAACAGCACTCGGCACCTCTCAAGCACCAGCAAGGCAAGCGCTGATCCAGGCCCCTGTGAAAGGGGCTCTGCAAGAGCAGGAATATGTGTAAATATGCTTTTATTAACAACAACACCACCACCCCAAGCTTGCTAAACTCAGTCAGAAAACAAACTGCTTCTTGCCATCCCTACTATTTCTGCTTGTTGAGACCTGTCCTTCTCCTCAGCACAAGGTGAACCAGGGCAAACAGCACTGCTCCTCCAGCAAGGGAGCTGCTCTATAAGGTAGAGCTCACTGCTATGGGGGAACCACACAGCCTTGGGACGCTCTGGCAAGGCACTGAGCACAGGAACACGCTGTGCTGACCTCCACTGCGTGAAGGGTCTCGGCACAGAGGGTCACCAGTGCCACCCCACAGCACCTCCTAAAGACCTCAGTCATGGCACACAGAGGTCTCCAACAGGGATACTGCAACCTGTGGAATCCAAGGTACTCTTCAAGAGCTTTTTGAAGCCTAGGAAAATATAAAATTCTGCTTACCAGGAACAAAGGAAATGTGTAGCAGTGCCAGCCACCCTCTCATTTCATCCACAAGTTACAGCGCACATCCGTAGTCATATAGCAGGAAAAGAAAGCTACCTAAGGAACAAGAACAACATACAACAGAAAAGTGACCTCAGGTATTGGGGAAAAAAAAAAAAAAAAAAAGGAAAGGTGTCAAGTGTGAAGTCCTCTGCAATAACAAATAACTGGGAGCCGTCAGGCCTCCCCACAGCAGCCCTGACTGCCTGCTGCACAACACAGGAAAAGTACTTGCGAAGAAAAGGACATTGAAATTATTCTTTCCATATTTAGTCACTGTGGTTGATCCAAACAACACAGAAACATCCCAATCAAGCTTTCCAGCTGCTCCCATGGACTTCACATGAGACCCTGCTGCAATATTAACTTCAAAATTAACATCATTTAGAACACTCTGAAAGTCTGCGAACAATTTATTCGTTCTGGTTATTTAAACAAACAAGGCTGCAATACAGTTAATTTAAGTCTACCTGGAAGGTGGTGCTCTGCATCTCAGCTAGTTTATTGTTTGGAACATCTCACCATGAGCACAGTGCAGAGAGGTTTTTCTTTAGGGCCGACTGACAAAGAAGTTAGAATTTTGTGCATTGGACAGAAACAGCCTGCACCTGAGACCACCTGAGACCACCTCACCCTCCTCGAGCCTGAAGTGGGGGTACTTGTTTCCCCATCCTTGATTCACTGAGTACCTCCTCAGGCTGCTGGAAGGCTCATTGCGTTAACTGGAAGGACTGCCAGAACTAGGGTGTTTGTATTGACAAAGCGCAAAATTAGAGGAAAAGTTGTAACAGTTACTAGGTATACTATAAAACTGAAAGATAAATAATCCCCACCAACAGTTCTCACAACAAAACTTCTAAATGCTGGAGACATCATATTTCAAAGCTATCAAGCCACTCCTTAAAAGAGGTTTGTAATGAACACAGATTATTCTCAGACAACTGCTCCTGGTAATAACAGAATACAACAATAAGAACTTTGATAGTTTGCCTTACATCAAATAAAGGTGTGAATCCACATCAGATTTGACTATTAGCACATGATTAACGGCCACACCAGCATGGATTTAAAGTATGTAGCCTATTTGCTCCTCAGAGGTAGTCATCTTTTATACAAATCTCATATAAAATCTATTGGGAGATCTTTAACAAACAGGACCAAGTCCTGTCGAATTCCCCAGACATGTACTATGAACACAGAGCTGTGTAGCTGTTAATAAGGGTATTCATCACGAGACAGCCTATTTTTGGCATTGTATATGACAGTCTCAGTAACTTACATTTGTCCCTTGAATGTGAACTTATCATTTAATTACACTCTGAGAGACTGCTTTCCCATATCACCCTGCAAGTTAGTTAACCACACAGCAATTCTCCAGCTAATCCAAGTGAGATTGGATCAGTCTAAGGTGCACAACATATCTTTCAATTTCTGGGAACCCCCTATGGAGCAGTCTGTTTATTTCCACCTTTGTGGGGTTTTTTTCTTGAATTTAAATATGCACTGTCAAATGTTCCAAGATTTTGAACAGATAAATAAATTGTTTTAAGAAAGACTATTTTCATTTCATCCTAAAATACTTAGTGTTAAGCCAAATGGACATACAGAAAGCCTCAGAAAAAGTACCAATAAAACCTTGGAAAGGAAAACAGATCAGTCATTGGCAAAGGTTTTATTTATTTATTCATCATCATTGTATCTTAATGTAAAGAACAAGTGTCACTGGACAAGTTGCTCATACTTGGTATGTGTTAAGAATATATACATTTTTGCGAAGGATATGGAGTGCAAACCACTTTTTTTTTGCATGGAAGCATATGCTTACATTAAAACATATAATTGCTTAAGACCCTATAGTGCCCCCAAGTTTCATTAAATGCATATTTCTTTATTTGTATTGTATGTTTCATGCAATGTTGACAGCCATAGTGTTCTACCTCCCTGCAATTCAGTTGCATGGGAATATGAAGCAGCTGCATCCTGAGGGACATGGTCAATCTGAAATGTCACATAACTTTTATAACATCATAGTACATCCCCTATAAATAGTTATTATTGTTACTGTTCTCCTTACCTGAGAAGGCACACACAAAAAGCATTCCTCCTGCAAGAGGCTCTCAACCTTTTCCAGAAAAAAGGATGGGTGAAAAAAAAAAAACAAACCCACACCAAAAACAAAGTGTCTCTTTTCTTCCATTCTGCTTCTTAACTGCCAGATCTAACCCACTGCACAGGTCTTAAACATCGACAAAAGCAGGTACCCCCCAATCACCTGTGAGTTTGGTCTGTACCAATAAAAGTCAGTATGTATTGCCTATGCAGTACATATTACATTCCCTCAGAGAGGCATTAAAATGCCAGCTACATTTAAACAAGTGAATGTCTGGCCCCTAATAAAACCCACATAATTTAATACTAATGAGTCTACCAATTATGACCTAGTCTCTGAACTTCCTTTCTGGGAAAAATCATTGGGAAGGTAGTTCAATGCCAACTCTAGCAATTACATTACTGTTCCAATATAGAAAGCCCCAGCTTTACTTCTGGTCATGGCATTAACTGATTCGGGGTGCAGAGGGGAAGGGGCGAGCTGTGATTGCCTCACTGTGACAAAGAACAGAATCTAAAGAAGCTTGATGATCCTCAGTCAAATCAACTGCTCCCACATCTTACTCAGAATATACTACTGACTTTAACAGTAGTAGAAAAAAGAGACTGCTTTGTAAGAGGTAACTGCTGCTAAATACCACAAACCCCATGCTAACCAGGGTTTCTCTCACTATCTATAGTCGTCTTCCTTGAAATACACAAAACATGACTGCAAGACCTACACACTGCGAGATGGAGGGCTTGCAATCACCTATTTGCTTCTTGTTGAGCCTGGATGCAGGCATATGATTTTTCTCTGTTTGTGGTCAAAACTCTAGATTAGGTGGAAAAAAAGGTCTCCCTACCCAAGCAAGAAACTACCACTCAGCAGCACCAGAAAGCACACAGACAAATTTCCAGGGTAGTTCAGTATTGCACTGCCTGCAATAATTTTCTTTCTACTGCCTGCAGTAAGGTTGCCAGCTTAGGTCTCTCATCCTCACTCATCTGCTAGAAGACTGCATCCATTCATCATCCATCCCGAATTTAATCCGGTGCTTAACATATGTGTAATTAATAGGCTCCACGATGACAATAAGCTCCATGCCTGTTGTAACCCATAGAAACTTTGGCTGGTGGAGCACAGATCCATCTGCCTTCTACTCCCGGACCTGCTGCAGTCCTGTGTGACGTTCAGCACACGTACGAGCAGGTGCCACACCTTTGCCTGTCCCCAGCCACGGCCACCACACTCTGCCTCTGGTGCGAACTCCCTCTGGAAGCCCTGCAGGGCCTTCTGGCAGGCAACGCTGAGTGCTAGCGGTGTACCTTTAATTCATGGTGTACCTTTAATTTCTGTGACATGCTGAGATAATACAGTGAGGAGTTCTTTAGAAATGCTATAAATAGCTTAAATAAATAGATATTCTCTGTGGTGGGTCCTCAGCTCCGGAACTGACTCTTGCCAGAAATCCATCAGAGCCTGAATCTGGCAAGCTCTCGTAGGAGATGCGAGACACATCTTTTTACATTCCAACTTGCTAAATGCAAGTGCCTGGCTAGTTCTGTGAAAACAGGGGGAAAAAAAACAACAAAAAAAACCCCTGCCTGGAACACAAGGGGTCACTCCCTGTGCCAGCTCTAAAGTCGCCTGCCATTAGTTCACTGAGTACTCGCTGTTGGAAAGGGCACATAGTTACTACGCTGCTAGTGCCTTACAAATATGTATAATAAGAAAAGCTAATTTCTACGAGAAAAAAAACAACATCTTTCTAATCCTTTGAGACAAAGGGCTCGCTATGAACATATGATATTATCTTCCTTATTACTAAACAACCTTGCACAGAGTAGTGCTGCCAAACATGTTAACTCCTCACCTCATCCCTCGATGAGCTATGACTGCATCTTTAAAAAAAGATTGCTCTGGAAAGGTATGCATTTGATAGTCAAACAAAACAGCCTCAAAATCACTTTAGGGCATTGGAGAAGTGGCTTCTATTCCCGGCCTCTGAAGTCAAATAACTGTCACAACTTTGTCTAAACTAACCAATGCCTAGGGTTTCAAGGTATTTAATTACATAATAAGTAAATTATAGAAACACAGAGAATAACTGGAAGTGCCTCACAGAGTCAGACATTTTGTCTCAAAGTCTGGCATCCTTAGCTCACTCAGCAGAGAATCAAGATGAAGTAAAAATTATTGTTGTTACATTATTTCTTTTTATAGCAGTTGCCTGAAAGTCCACAAATGCCAGCCTATTAGTGTGCTGTCACTTGGTAACATCACCTATTTTTCCCTCTAAGAAAACAGTTTTGTATGCATTTTGAACATCAAAAGCCCAGACATTCACTGTTTTAAACTTTTTACAGTGTCACTATTTCCAGCCTCTCCTCCCAAGATGTTAACATTGATAATTTAATGGGGCTATGTATATAATTTTTATTGCACAAAGCATGTATTAATTATTTTTCTTCAAAAAAAGGCAGAACTTTACCTTCTTGGTTGTTACAATTCTCTCACCTCTTGTCTTTATAACCATGCTGCAAGACTGTCAAGAAAAGCTCCCAAATAAATTTAGCATTGTAATTATTACAAATAAGTCACACTGGCATTTGTGTAGGAAGACACCCCCCTCCCTGCATGCTTCTACCACGGTGGCAAACTTTTTTCAAAAATTCTGATGAAACGCTTTGTAAATTTTGTTATTCTGTGATGATAATAAATCATTATAGCCTTAAACACTTCTCTAGCTTGGAGCCTCAGTCACAAATTATCTTGTCATTCTGACCAAAACATTCTCCAAAAAAGCTTGACAAGTGCTAAAACCCAGAACATGAAACCATGTGTTGTTGTGAAAGCAAGATTCAGAAATGTCAATTAATTAGATTAAGAGGCTACTTTTAGCTTTACTTGTGTTGCCAAATAACCCTTAAAATATGCATAGCAGTGGAAGTCTACCTCAGCAATACAGTACTTCTGTGCAAAATAAAGACAATGGATCTGGCTAATAGAGGGAATTATTGTATCTGTCATTCAGACAAGGAGAATGATCTAGAAGCAAATGTCTTGCTTCCCTTTCCACTGTATGGATTCACAAGCAAGATAAATTCTGCCACTTACGAGTTCAGGCATAGTTTTTTTCCCCTGAAATCTGATTCGGATTCAGAAATAAAAGTCAAATCACTATTATACATCTCCATCAGTAAAATGGATTTTTAACGTCACTCTCTATGTTGCTGCCCTCGCCCCAAACTATCATCCTTTATTTGCATTTTTGAAGTTCACTTTAGAAAAAAAGTGGTGCAATTAAATATATTTTTATTCATCTTTCTCATAGCTACCCCTAAAATTTTTATCTTTAAATAATCCATATCCTCAATTTTATTTACACTATAAACTGTTCCTATATTTTAATGGTATGTTTGCTTTAAAAGGGGTTGTTGGCTTTAATAGCCCAGTTATTATCTTTGTAAACTAACATTCCACATTCTTCCAAACTAAATTCTAGCAAATCATTTGTGCTTGCATTTGGAACATACATTCCACCACTGAAAATAAAATTTAAGCCAAATAAATGTTCTGTTCAAGTTAATATACATAAAACGAATAGCTAAACATAGATCAATTTTGATGGATTTAACAGCAGGTTTGGTAGTGGCAGGAGGGTCATGATATCTAATACACCCAAGAGAATGGAAGTAAATAAATTGATTTCCTGCACCCCTATTATTTTGCATTAGATTTTTTAATGTTAGAACACTATCGCTTTAGGGGAAAAAAAAATGAACTGCTTGTGTTCTTATAACGCATATCACTAGCGGTATGGAGCAGTACAAAGATACGGGTTAGTACTCACATAGGTGGCTAAGTGGGTAACAAAGTAGGAAAGACCCCAACAGCAGCAGATGTGCAGCTGAAGAAAGTCTCTAAACCTTAGGTTCTGCAGGATGAGACCAACTTATACCACAGAAGAGTCTTGGCTGAAGCTTAGGAACAGTAACTTTCAAGGAGGTGGCATCTTGTTCCATTTTTCATTGAAATACATCAAAATAAATATATTTTCTCATCTTTGCCCTTCCATCCTGTCCTTTCAAAGGACCTTATCTCTGGCAAAGACGTCATTTCTCAGATAGGACGGGCGCGGCACAAGACCCAGCATTACAGTACATGGAATCAAATACGGTATTCAGCAACAGCAGTCCTTGAGCAATAACCAGTCTTACAATGACATCTAGTAACTCACATAATCAGTTTTGGCCTGTAGCTGTAATTTCAATTTTTCATCTTAAAAAGAAAATAAATAAAATATTATTTCAGTAGTTTCATTTTCCCTTGTTAACTGGTCCACTGTTAGCCATGTTATAAGCAGCAGTTTCTAGCATTTAACCCTGTTCCTCCTCTGCCAGAATCTGTACAGACTGACGGTCTTCTCTATGGCCTGGACTTAGTTCGCAAAGTAACTTTTCCTCCTTCCTCATTCCTCGGCCTTCCTCTTCCTCACAGGGCGCCTATAAGGTCTTTTTGCTGCTGGCTTGACCTGTGATTAAAAGGTGAGTGTATGTAATCACTTCTTGTTGCTGGTGAATACATTCCAAGCCAAATCTCTCCATGCTAGGAAGTGAAACTCTGCAGAGGGTATCCTACATGGGACCTTTACTGAAGCATGAAGACAAGGAAGAGAGGTGGAATATTCAAGAATATTAAAAAAAATACCCCTACACATTAAAAAAAGAAAACCACAAAAGACCAGGACAGTCCTTCTAATTTCTAGACACACCATAAACTATTCTTAAGTTCTCTGGCCAAGGCTTGTTAAAAGCAGAATGTCCTAAATATTTCAAAAAACCAAAAAATGTACGAGAAGCACATGGAGTTATTTCCTTACAGAATGAGACTAAAGTGTAACAACGGAAAGATATTGTCCACCAGAGATGAAGGCAAAAATTCACAGTATTAGAGGCACCCTACACACAGAGGCATGCGGTGCCATATCCCCAACACACCCTGTGGCACACACTGGCTGAGCTTCCCGAGAGCTGGTAGTTCCTCACATGGTTTTCAGCTACTCCCCAGTGGGGCATGGTCCTCCCCTAGCCCTGTGTGTCCTGTGTTCATTCCCTGCAGACGTTCTGGACACCTCAGGACTTCTCAGGCAGCCTTGGGCAGTTGTTTTGGCACTTAAATCCAGCTCTCTATGCCTGCGCTTGGTGAACTTGACAAAGTGCTACAAAACTGCGAGCCCTGGCTGAAAATCGGGCAGTGAGGTCTAAAGTAAAGTAAAATTTAGTAACAGGGCCCAAATGTTAAAATTATGTATCTCAAACTTATCGACGTTACTAGGAGCGTCTCACTTTAATCCTGATACATGGGATTGTGCTGCTATAATGGGCTTCCCTGAGGAGTAACTAGGACTCCAGCCGTACTGCAGGGTATGTTGCACTACATAGTATAGGGTTAAATGGTGCTGTCTGTTTTCTGCACAACGTGCGTATTGCAAGTGTAAATGAGAGAGCTCATCGGAGAAACCTAAGCCTGCACTGAAACACTGAAAAGGTCTGTACTGTTAGTGAAAAAGAGTGAAGGGTCCCTTTTTCCAGGTTCAAGTGACTTTGCCGTATGATTCGTGTAGAAAACTTAATGCCTCTACCAGCAAAAACCCAAAGCTGTATCTAAAGTAGCTCTTCCTGCCAGTGTTACAGGAATGCAACCTCACCTGAGCACAGAAGGCAGTCACAGTTTAAAATGGCAAAAAGCAAAGCCATTGGCTGCCTGTCACTAATGGTTAACAAAGAGCAGCAATGATGCTAAGGCAGGTAGGTCCCTCCCTCTGCTAAAATAGAAAAAGCTAGTATATCTTCTTATGCAGCACAAGAAAAGACTGATGAACTGAGCTGTAGAGAGAAGTGACATGAAAGCTCCATCAAAAGAGTTAAAATGCAAGTAGTCATTACCAATATATTGCATGGAAGTGGATGCAATGCGTACCCAAGATGTTCAAAAAGGATTGTAAGTCACAGAAGCCCTCCAAGTTCAACTCTTGGTTATCCTGCAGCACAAGTAGGTCAAGAACACTCATGTCAGTTCATCATGAGATGCAGCGATGGTGACTGCACTCCTTCTCTGCAAGCTGTTCCGTGCTTAACTTGTAGTTAGAGTTGTGTTCTTGACAATCTAATCTCCATGCCCCTTGCTGCAAGCTGAACTGATTAACTTTTGTCCTGCCCTTGGTAAAGTGTAGAACATTTGATCAGTACTAATTTCATAACTTTTTTTTAAAAAAAAACAAAAACCATAGTTAAAGACTGTTATCATGTCCCTACTCAGAATTCTTGTTTCTAGACTAAACAAATCCAATTCTTCTAACTTTTTCTCATAGGTCATGTTTGCAAAGCCTCTAATCATTCTTGTTGATCTTTTCTGGATTCTCTCCAATTTGCCTCCATCTTTCTTAATGTCACCAACTTCAGCAGAAGTTTTGCAGCTTAGAGAATTGTTTCTTGCTGCAGAAGTCACCTGACACCCTGACCTTTAGCTCAACAATGAGAAATAGCGTACAAGCTTCCTTAAAGAAAATGGTATTACATATATACTGTCATGTATACTTAGTGTCATGCCACCTGCTTGCCACATCAACCAACTACTTTGCCTTAACAGCAACAAAGAAACAACAAACAATAAAAAAAGCTGCTTCTTTTGGAAGCTGATATATAGACAGTCTTATTTTATAACTTAAATAATACAAGAAATCACAGCTGAACTGTTTTAAAATTCTATTAAAAACTCATTTTTCCCTCCACATCTCAAAAAAGCAAAGCAATTTCAAGAAAACAGAATAGACCAACAGAAAGCTGTGGGGGAAAAAAAAAAGAGAATTTGTGTACTCACTGCTAAACAGATGTTAACCAAAGTTACACAGGAGTTAACTATAATTAAAAGAGAGAAACTGGCACATCAAACCTTTATCTCAGATTGAATGTTAAAATGAGCATAAGACTTCTTTGACAGGTCTGCAAGTCAAACTTCTCGCAGGCAGCAACTTACAGGGCTTATATTCTTCACTGAAGACTACAAAGTCCAACAAGCAATACTTCCTATGGGAGCAACCAACAGGGAAATCTAGAAACTGGTAACATAGGCACATTACCCACACGGGAGCCAACAATGTTCTTCAAATCACCTCTCGGCTCCTATTTAACTTAGAAAGAAACCTGAATTTCTGCCAGCTGGGGAGTGCCAAGCTCCCTGGCTACTGATGACTGGCAGGTGAGGTGTGGTGGACTGAGCTCTGGCGCTCCCCAGCAGGCAGAAGGCAGTGGGGCTTGGGGGAGCTGGTCCAAGTTGTGCTGGGGAACACTCTCTACCTGGGTTCAGTAAGAAAAGCTGCAGAGAGCCAGGGAGCAGCTCAGCCCGCGAGAAAGCCTTCTCTAGAACAGGGCAAAGTGTGAATAGAAGGGAGAGCTCTGGCTACTGGGCTGAAAGCTGGAATGCTGTGGCCTCCAGCTCCAGGAGAGGACTTGTAGCTGGGACACTGAGCAGGTGACTGGGCTCTGTTAGCCAAGGGTGGTATCACAGATGCTTCAGCTACTCTCCAGAGCATTTAATTTCTAGCTCCTGGGATATGTTGCTGCCTGACCAAGCTTCAAAAAATCCCCACTTGGCCACCAGTTCTTCCCTGTCGTTTGCCTGGCAGCCCAGGTACCCAGCAGAGTGGTCTCACCCAGGGAAGAGCCCCACAAAGCAGAGGGGACAGGTGGGTCACAAACCTCAGTGGTCTGGCGCTGGGTGTCTCTGATGGGTTTGTGGCATTTATCATCTGCTGTACAGCAACCTCTGTGAAGTGAGGGCTGAGAAGGTTGGCAAAAGAACACAGCCAACGGCCTATAGCAAGGCTTTCAGAGGAGGACAAGGAGAAAAATGTGATTGCAGAGCACACTGCTTACGGAGGAGCGTGCTGAGCTCCAGGCTGCGGCCAGCAGATGAGGGGTTAAAGCAGATTTCAGAGTGTGGGAACAAGGCTAAGAGGGAGTATTATATGTGTGAGAGTGTTTCTATGGGATCAGAACAGTTTACAATATAATGTGCCTGCACCTGTGGGTTGGTGTGGTTTTGCCTGCTGTTCAGTACTTCCTGAGAAGCTGCTAATATACCATCGCTGATGAGACTGCTGTTTTGATCTCTCCCTCCTTGGAATCTCTTCCAGTGCCTTTAATAAAAGCCCATTAAGGAGTACAAGTGGCTGCTTTGTGCTTCTTCAGTACCTAATTTATATTTTTAACATTAAATACTCAAACACATGCTCTGAATTTGAGTGCTTTTTTAAATCTAATAGTTTCTTTCTGGAGACTCAAATTATTGATGGTAAGTAGTTTATCTGGGGGTGATGGTTGAACTAAAACATGCATAAAAAGGAAGCACATAGCATTCATAAAATCTGGGCCAACGAAGAAGATTCTCGCTCCTGTTTTGGGAGTGAACATGACCCTCTCCTTCTTCATGGATTCGGTTCCGAGGCAGCTAGAGAATCTCATATATTTTGAAATCATGGGGAGTATGAAATCAGCATAAGTTACAGCTGCCCTTAGGTGCTTTCTTTTGAGTCAGTGCCACAATCATTCAGCAAAGCACATTGATCTCACTGACTTTGGCAGAATTATAGAGGGTCTGTTTGCACAAACCATTGCTGAACAATTTATCTGATGTATTAATCATCTTAGATAAGAGTATCTGGACTGTACATTTTTCACATAACCCAATTCCCCTCCTGGGGTCTCTTGTTTCCGTTGGGTTTTCATGTGAAATTTTAAAATTGCATTAAATTTTTTTTAATGCCTAGGATCCTGGTGCCCATTTTGCAGCTCTGCGAAGTACAGGCTACCATGTAGGAGTGCTCTGTAGTAGACAGAGAAGTGCTAGTCTCTATTTCCCCTTGCTTACAGCAGCTCTTCTTTGAAAGTTGATTTGCCTTCATGGTGGCAAACAAGAATCAAGACCTTATTTTTCTTTCATCATTCAAATGCACATTTAAGATGAAAAAAACCATTTCATTAAAGAATGGAAGAATTAGCATGATTTATAGGGTTGACATAGCTATTTTATGCACTTCTGTGTCTAGGCTGCTAGTATGGTAATTCAGGTAAGTTTATGGTGTGCTGAGGGCACTGTCCCAGCCACCTTGAAGATCAGGTTTCCCTGCCATGCAGAGGGCAAGCCCTGCTTGTCTCAGCCAGGCTGTGCCCTCTGGGCAGCTCCTCTCCATAAGGCACAGGCTCTCGCTGCGGCTCAGTTTTTCTGGTCCCCAAACTATCCCCGATACCTGGAGAGCACCGAAATACATTTTGCGGAATGTTTCCACCTGCTCTGCCCTTCTCCACAGCTCTGCGACACGGCATGCTCAACTTCCTAGCACAGTAAATGGGAATTAATGCGGAGAAGTCCAGGGCTGGCCCTGCCCGGCCACCCCTGCCCTCCAGTGTTAATCTGCTGCTGGTCCTCCCATCTGCGCTGTGCGACACCGCATTAGAGATGGAGATGCACACTGTAACCCCTCGTTAAGCCATTTCTTGCTTCCCAATTACTGCTGTACCCCAATAAAGACTTTTTCAAAGTGGTGATTTAACAACAGTAGTTTCCACAGATATTTAACAGGGGGAGCCCACTCTTCTGGGCTCCTCTTAACACAATCCTGTGATGAATTCATGTTTTAGCACAAGCCAGAGTGCACACAGAAAAAATTTCAGCCATTCAGAGGTACAAAAAGCAGTAATCTTAGCCTGAAACAATTGTACTGAACTGAAGCACTGCTCCTCTTTTCTAGATCTACTTTTAAGATCCCTGTCAAAACAGCCCTTCAAACACATTTGATTGGGTTGGGGCTCATCACGCTGTCACCAACTCACTTTTCATTAGGCTGTTGCTCTCTGTTAGCCTAGCCAAGCAGAAGAACTCAAACACATGCACAAATTAAATCGACATCCAAACTCCACCAATATACAAAGCAATTTAAATGATATTCATTAGAGCGATGACAAGTCCTGATGAGGCTTTCAGGAGCGGAGTCCTTCAGCTTCTGCCGACTCGGTTTCATGGTCATTGAGGCGTAACTGCAGTGACTGTACCTCCAGTTTAGAAAAAAAAAAGCTGAGAATATGACTCCGCTTCCTGACACACCTACCTCATTCTCCCTCTCTGCACAGGTTTACATCTGAGCACAGGCTTCAGGCTTTTCTTACAGTTCCTCACAGCCTTTG
This sequence comes from Apaloderma vittatum, assembly GCF_000703405.1. Taxonomy (NCBI): domain Eukaryota; kingdom Metazoa; phylum Chordata; class Aves; order Trogoniformes; family Trogonidae; genus Apaloderma; species Apaloderma vittatum. Next base: position 67,927 of record NW_009703442.1, on the reverse strand, counting down.
TATTACACACACGCTTTAGCAAGCCCCCTTCCTTTCCCCACCACCTACAAATGCGCCAATTAAAAAGAATTCCATTTTCAAGTAATTTCATTTCACTTGGCTAGAAAGGTCACTAACTCACAATTATGATGGCTATAAACATGTCCCCAGTTTCCTACCATGCAAGAATGAATGTGATATGCTGAAGCTTAATAAAGAAGTATTTTTCATTATTAATTTATACTGAAGTTTAAAAGTTATCCTCTCTCCTTTTATATTTTTGGTATTAAAAAAAAAAAAAGATGGACACTATCTTCTCCACAGGGAGTGGAATGGGGCTGACAGGTCAATATAGGCTTTTGCACAGTGCCAAATCATCTGAAATTCATTTCTCTTGCGACTACAGTTCTTAATTCAGGCATCAAGAGGTAAGAAATCAGAAAATTATCTCACCATTTGGTTACAAAGCCCACTATGCAAAGTTTAAGCCTATCAGGGAAGAAACGCACACCCTCACGGTAATGTGACACTAGGAAAATCCAGCGAGTGACATGAGGGGCATAAAATCATTTTAGCTTTGGCGTGGAAAACATCAGTGTGAGCTGTGAAGAGCTCTATCACCTGCCCCCAGCCCCAGCCGGGAAATGGGGCCATGACTGGCACTTCTTTTTCCTTGCTCTACAGCAAACCTTTTTTTTATTTTTAGAAGCAAGTCACAAATTTTAAAACCATGATATACAGAAAATGTCTTGTTATATTATTACTCAAAAATTTCTTTTCTCTGCATAGCTGCCTTTGGTTGTATTTTTAATTTTACTTTTTAAACACTCCTACAATGAAAGACAGGCACATTGATATATAAGTAAGTCTGATTTCAGTTGTGCATTTTCATTTCAATAAAGGTTATATATATGAACTTGGTGAGTGGCCTGAACATATCCACCTATCTCAAAAAGTCTATCTGATTTTAATTCCCATAAAAGATTATTTAACCCAAAGTGCATATCGAGCTATAAGTAAGGCGAAGTGAACTAAGCAACAGCTGCTGAGGAAGTTAATGTCCCACATATATGTCGTAATATACTGCTGAAAAACAAACAAATAAACTGCTACCCTAACACATAAGCGGGATACCAAGTATAAAGAAAGATTGTTTTTACATATAAAAATGAATTTATGTAACAATACCACTGTATTTGTGTGTGTACCAGATAAAGAATACAGCATGAGCTACATATTAGTAAAACTCAGTCATCTTTTTCATGCTGAACAGTTATTTAAAATTATTGCCCCAAGCCAAGGCCTGAAAACAGATTGTAGCCTCACCGATTATTCCAGTGCTTTCAGACATGTATAATGATGCGTTAATACATAATTTTTCTCCCTTCCATAAATGACCCTGATTCTTTCCTCCTTCACTGGTAAAAAATTGTCTTCTTAAGCATATACTTTCAAACATACACAAGCTTTTCATTATTATGGGATAATTACTGAAAACTCAACCAAATTCACTGCTACCACACCCCAAACACCAGAGTTGCTTTCATATTCCAAGATGGCAGTACAATAATTATTTCTTGTTCTTTCATTTACCTACAGCAGGTCAGCCAAAGGCTGGAAGGCACAACTTAGCACGAAGTCCCAGGAGATGAGAATTTACTGTGTTGTTTTTTGGTTTGGTTTGGTTTTTTTCTGGGTATTGTATGCATTTACTAGCAATACCCAAGGGAGTTACACATTAGTATTTCCACTGCTAAAATGGTAACTGTACAGTCAGGTATTAAGAGCTATTTCATCCTTTGGTAAGAAGACAATCCAGTGACTTTTAAAAATTTGAATAATCTTGAAACTCCTTTTCCTATTTGCTTGATACATTCTAGTTTTATGACCATTCCCTTTATTTCAGCCCTGTGGAGCAGTACAGGTAACAGACTACCTGATGAAGTTCCAACACACTCTTGTAACAAAAAGTTACCCAAATAAAGCAGGAAAAAATGATTGTAATAGCTTGATATTTTCCTAGGAAGTATCTAAGATCCTCTGGAGGTGTATTTTAAAAACAAAATGTATTAATTAAATGTAGCTTTATTACCAGTCATCTCATTTCCACTTGCACCGCTACTTCTTTTTCTGTTGCAGCTGAAATAAGAACTTGCAAAATTAAAGAAGGCTCTTCCCTTCAATACATGCCAGTATTTTTTTAAATCTCAAAGTACAGCCAAATTTTTTGCTGTCATAAAATGCAGAGTCATATCTGTGTCTAGCTATGTATAGCAAGACATATAGCCATATTAAAATGCAACAGAGAATTCCCATATTGATAACACTAATCTGCCTTGGTTCGAATAAAAAAATTGCACAGTATTTACCACAAAAGCAACTGCAATATTAAAGCAATATACTTTCAATTTTAGTACAAAAATAAGATATAATGACGATTCAAGAAAGACTTCTGTTTCAGAAACAGTTCCTAGCTTAAAAGTCGTATTTCAGTTAATTATAGATTTCTTACTCACTAAAATTTAAAGATACATTCACTGATTTTTTTTTTTTTTTGCTAAATGTTGACTCCAGTGAACAGCTCTCTAAGATCTGGCATATTGATTTCTTGTTGTGAAGTGAGCTGTTCAAGCTCCATTTAAGATTTTCATCTTGCATGTAGCCCTGAGCACATCATAGCACCATAAATTAGTTAAATTGCACATTTATCACAAATGTTATTTTAAGATACTGCGTAAATGCGATGGCTGGAAGATATACAGTATGCTGCAACAAGCCACTACTTGGGTGGGGTTAGACCAGGGTCACCTTTATACACCTGTGATTTAAAGTTCTTCCCACCCATCACAATTTCATTTTTAAGCTCGTTCTTGAGGCATTTTGTTTTCTCTCTCATTTGATCTGCATATTTCTAAATAAAATATCAAATGCAAAGCAAAAGTCAGAACCCAGATGCATATTTTAAAATCCTGCATCCATACCTTCATGTTTGTCTAATAGGAAAAAAAAATTATCTTAACATAGCTAGGTTAGTGATTTGGTTAGCATTAATAGTTACCATGCCAATATACATATCAGTGTATGGATGAAGAGAACATTATTCTAGTTCATTGATTCTCTAAATTCTTTATAATGTGAAATCACATTGATATGCCAGTCCTGGAGGTTCTGAAATGGAAGCTGAACTTTATTTTAATAAATTTAGGATATGCAGATCCTGACTAGCCATTCAGTTGTGAAGTTTCACGTGTCTGTAAAAAACGTATTAAGAAGTCACTTCTGGTGCACATTAACAGAGAAGGTTGCTCCCTGAATTTTCACCCAGTATGTCTCCTCACTGCACATTCAGACCTAGGTAAGTCAGGCCCAGCAACCGACTTTTACCACATCAGATGCAGTTGCAGCAGTGGTATTTGGTGCTTGCAATCATTGGCCCCTTGTCTGTATTTTAAGTAGAAGGAACACTGCAAAAGACTCTGTAGTCTCTTGATTTTACTCCCTCCTGTGTCCCAGATAACAGTACTGCGTACGGAGCTTTTAGCATTACTATTATAAGTCAATGGTGCATCTTAAAAATACATTGATTGACAATATATGCGATAATCTGCCAGTCTCCTTATGTGTGAATTTCTGGTTTGCAACCAAATACTATATTTAAGCTGTTATAATTTTCAAAGGAGAAATTCTCTGCTGTAGAGGTAAAAAAGTTTCACTGCATTTAGACTGAGCTCATTTATTTGCAAAAAATGCGGACAGCCACCCGGGAGGCCTCATGAAAGGCTTCAGCTAGCCAGGTTGCCTCTCCTAACTAAGCAAGGGGACTCCTGGGATGGTCAACCAGTAAACTGGCATGCTGCATTTTTATTGCTGGAATTTGAGCTGAGGCCATAAACATTGACACACAAATGACCTTAAAATCAGATAGAACTGTGAGCCAAAAGAGGAGGAAAAAACCCCAATGCCCTAACCATTAATCCCATTCACTAGGTCTGTTTAGCAGTACTCACTACAGAATGAACAGAACACTCCGATATGTTTGTGAAGACACAGTACTGGCCTTCGCAATTACAGAGAAAGACAGAAAGACAGAAGGAAAGAAAGAACGAACCAAAGATTTAATTAGTTGCTTACTGGAAGACAGAGGATTTTTTTAAAAAAAAGGCAAGGAAACTGTACATTTGACATTCGGATGCTAGTTATTACTCCAGACATGATTCTTAAGTGCTGTAATGGTGGTTTTGGTTTCCACGTTGCCATCTCCAGACTCTGAGTTCACCTGACTGGCAAAAGACATTATTTACATGCATAGTAATACAGGTGCTTTGGAGATGCAAATTGTTTTCAATGGTTTTGATGGGATGACCTGTCAACACCAGTAAAAGTCTGTCATTATCATATAAATGCTCCCGCTTGTTTGCATTTGTCTGGCATGTGTTTATTCATCTTTTTTTTGCCTCTTGCTATTCTCGTGGAATGCTGTACCAGAGGAGGCAGGGCCCTAAGATGACTCACTTCAAAATCACAAAGTTTAAGTTGCTGCTCTCAGGTTCCTAATCCTGTCACTTGAAAATGCTGGGTCGGTGGAAAGGGATTCTCTAAGTCCTGAAAAAATACCCACCAGTGCAACTTGCAGATGCTTCTTCTCAGTACGTGCAAGTCTGAAAACACAGCACAGCAAAACACCTATTTGCTTTGCCACACGCTTATAAACCCCATCTTTACCGTCAGCCTTACCTGATGTTTTAAAAGAAGTGATAACGTCCATTTATCTTTTCAGGGGGGAAAAAAACCCGTTAATGCAGCCTTTGAATAAGTGCTACCCTGCTCTTTAAATGCTAAAGTTCACTAAAACTCCAGTGATTTATGTGCAGCTTTTGACTGCCAGCACCTGGCAGATGAAGAAACCTACTCAAGCTTCAGTCATAAACAGATAGCATACAATTTAATTTTAATGTGCTCGTTAGTCGTAGCACATTTCAGACATAATTGTGAACACAACACAAAATTATAGCAAAAAGACAATTTTAATGCTGCTGTAGAAAAAAAGGTTATATGAAGAGTCATATAATGGTGCTTCATTGTCAACAACAAAACAGGGCACAGAGTGCATTACAGTGTCTGTGCTGTTTACATGCCAATATTTTATACATAGATTCTCATATGGTGTCAGCTGTCAGTTACTTCTGCAAATTAACTGCCAAAAATGGAGACGAACAGAATCACTTAGTGTGCTGGTAACCACGGGTTACCTTTCATATGCCTAAAGATAAAGCTGCAGTATGGAATCTTGGGAGAATAATTAGGCAGAACAAAACAGAAAGTTACCAATTGAAATAAAAAGGCATTCTACAATAGGAAATAACAACCAAGAGCGCTTATAAATAAGTAAAAGAGGTTATATCACAGAATGCCTCATAACTTTTTAAGCAAAGTATTACAGTACAAACATTTTAAAGGCTTTATCAATGTTTAGGAAATACAGTACAAGTTTTTCAAATAGATTTAACCCTTTGAGCACTGAGTTTATTTTGAATTCTCTCTTTTTATTTTTTTTATTTTTTTTTTTTACTAATAAATACCTTTAAAAGTCATGTTGTGCAAAATAGTTAGAATGCATGCCAGGAATGCAGTCCATGGCTTCTGTTTCTTCAGATGGTTAAAAAAAAAACCCAAAACAACAAAACAACAAACAAATGATAGCAACACTAATAAATATGTATAATTTAAACATGAACCTCTATTAATATAGATGTACTGTATAGCAAAACAAAACAAAACATACTTTGCTGTAAGAATAATGTTTCTGAATACTTTATAAATGCTATCTGTGGTATCTTTCATCATATAATTTACAATGTTTGGATGTTAAAAGAAAACCTGTTAGATCTAAAAAATGAAATATACACTATATATAGGTACAGTTTATACCTGGGGCTTATCAGGTACAAAATCCACTGCTGCTAAAAATGCTGGAGAGAAAGAAAATGGCATTAACCACAATCACATTTTCCATAAGAGATTTTGAAATCTATACAATATATACATCTATGTTTCAATGTGAAAATTATATTTTAAAATTTCAAGGTGTGAGACACCTCTGCATAAATGGAGGTTCATATTAGTAATCGGAACTAAGCTGGTAGGGGTTTAAAAAAAAACATATCCATACATTTTTACCAAATTAATGCAAAAGTGCTTCAAAGTACTCAGAGGGCTAAAGATTATAGGGTGAGAAATACCAGCACACTTAGGTCACATGAAAAAAGTGCACCAGAATTAGTTATAAATGCTTAATTAAACTGTCTGTTAATGCATGCAGCTTGATGCATCAGAGGGATGCACAGCAACTAAATCCAATTTACACAAAGTTCCAAACACTTACCACTGCATTTTAACCTTCATATTTTACCAGTAACAACAGCTGATTATGCACCTCTATTTAAACACTGTACAGTTATACAAAACAGTTCGGCCCAGAGCGACTCTGGAGTTAAAATAAGAACATGTGCCAAGAACTAAACAGTAGCTTTAAGGCGTCTTTGACAGTTTTCCTCAAAGCAAATTACAGTTATTTTAATCAAAAGCAAATGCTACTGCTTCTCTAACTCCGAAACATACAGAAGATGATCCTCTGGTGACTTCCCATGTGTTTTACTAAGATGAAGTTTAACAGCATGCTTGCTTGCAAAAGTCCTGTTACAAAGTTTGCACTGATAAGCAGTTCCGATATCTTCCTCTGGGGAGGATGTCACCAGTTTTTCAGACGGTGACTTTGCTTGTGCTATCTGATTGTTAATCTGTTCACTGGACAGTTTGGACAAGTCTCTTAACCTGAAACCCAGATGCGATTCAAGATGACTGATATAGGTTGAAGGAGTTCTGATCTGGGACGCGCAGTCATTACAAAAGAACACCGGGTGCCCAGTGTCCAAATTTTTAAGGAACTTAGTTCCCCCCGTCCTTCGGAGCTGGTATTTCACATTGGCTAGCCAGTGGCTAATCGTGGTCATCGAAAGTCCCGTAAACCTGGAAATGTGCATTCTTTCTTGAGGGCTCAAGTCTGACATGATGTATTTCCCCTCTGAAGTCTGCCGTAAACTAGCTGCGAACTGGGCCTGCAATATGAGCAAGTGCTGAGGGTTCCAGTTAGACTGACGTCCCTTCCTTTTCTGAGCTGGTGTACTCTCCTCTGGTTCCTCTATTGTGGTACCATCAATGTCAGATTTCTCAGATATGCTGGAAGGTGTGGAAGATTTTGATGTGTGACTTTCTGTCAGGTTCTTCAGCATATCAGATATATCTGACAAGGCATTCTCGCGTAGCGGCGAGTTTGACATGAATGACACGACTGCAGATGTCTTTGCTGTTGTCACTGTAGATGAAGAAGATGCAGAAGATGTCGATGTGGATGACAAAAGCGCTGAACCCAAAGAGCAGCTTTTGTCACTCTTGCCTTTCGTCAAATCTATGGGTTGGTCATTGTTGACATGATAAAAATAACGGTCTAAGTGGTCTGGTTTTTTGGACTGCAGAGGTGGGGTGGCCACTGCAGCCTTTTCTGCCAAACTGTTGCTCATTTTAAAAAGCATGCTCATTGGATCCAAAGCGGGCAAAGATGGCTTTGCCGCCTTCCCAAGGTGAATATTCATCACAGACTGCAGTGCACTTAATGGATTTACAAATGGCTGTTCGGGAGGGTGATCAGTAATGATAGCTGTGCTGCTACTTAAAGAACTTACAATGGACTTCACAGGCTCTTTCCCATTTTCCACTGGTTCTACAGTTGGACTATCCTTGCAACCATCTCTCTGAGGAACTGGGCTGTTCTGCTGGCTTTTAAAGCCACCATCATTGGAGGACTCCATCTTAAGGGGTTCACTGACTTCACTACTGCATGGGGAAGGCGTCGCACGCTTCACTGGAGAAAGCTTTCCTTCAGGCTCTTTCATTTTTTCCTCCACTTTAGCCACCTTCTCAGTGACTTTCTTTACCAATTCTTCCATGGCATGAAAGTTTGTTTTTGGCACAGGTGAGGTCTGGCTGCTTGGTGGAGACACCAAGGGCTGGTTTTTAGTTGGTGATACTAGTTCGCTGTTTCCAAACATAGGTTTTAGAGGTGTACTCTTCCCAGATGAACCTAATGACAGCTTCATCATATTAGGCAGCTGGTAGGCAGCATGAATGCTGGGGTAACCTCCCCAGCTTGGCGTGCCATTCTGGGCTTTGTTTATAGCTGACGTAACTGTATTTTCTAAAGACTTCAATATATCTAATCCTCCCTTAGGGCTTTCTTCTAGGTCATTTTCAGTCAAGTAATGGTATTTTGAGGAGATATCGTACTTCTCCTCATCTTCGCTTGACTTCTCTTTTTCTTTCATTTTGTCATCAGCGATGCCTCTTTCTTTATCTACTTCCTTTTTTATTTCAACACTTAATTTAGGGGAAACACTAGAAGGTGTATTGGAAGGAGACGTAAAAGTGGTGGCAGCTAGTGGCACGGACTGGACTTTCTCATCTACTAAGGATGTTACTGTTGGTGTCGCTGGGGCTTCTATAATTGGCTTCCCTTTTTTCATGGCGGAGTTAGTGACTTTAATAAAATGTCCTGTCACCATCATGTGAGCCGTGAGTTCCTGCAGAGTGTCATGTGAACTTCCGCACTCCATGCACTTCAGAATTTGAGATTTCCTCGCCTCGAAGTGCCAGGCATAGCTGGCACCATTCTGGTGACCGTAGCGATTATTTGGTGTGATGTAAGGATTAGAATTCTTTTGAAGTGCATCATTTGTATCGGAGATTGTTGCTTTTGGTGTCCCGCCTGTGGAGTCTGGAGAACTTGGAAGTTCAAGCTCCAGTGACGTTTTCTTTCTAGTAGCTGGGATAATTTTTGCTGCTACGGGTGTAACAGGTTCCTTCAGAGGCACTTTTTGGTAGTGTTTTGTTTTGATCATATGAACACTCAAGTCCTGAAGAGATTCAAATGAATGACCACAGTACATGCACTTTAATACTTTCTGCGCATCTTCCTTCCCTTCCATTTCAAGCAAAGAACGCTTACGAGGTTTGGACCATCTTTTTGGGTTATTGTTATCAGTTTCATGGTTGTCATCTCGATAATGTCCCGTTTCATTCATGTGCACTGTTAATTCTACTAAAGTATCATAAGCAGCACTGCAGTCTTTACAGCGGAATTTACTGGCTCCAGTAAATATAGAGCCATAAAGCTTACTGCTTTGTCTGTACAATTGAACTGTGCTAAAAAGACTCGGTTCAGGAAGAATTCTGCTCTGAGAAACCTGCTGCAGTGTTTTAGCCATAGCAGTCTGGTGCCAGTCAAAGCTGCCACTTCCACAACTGCTACTACTGCTGCTGCTACTGCTGCTGCTACCACCGTTGTTTTTTTCTGAAATCGGCTGGTGAAGATTCAAGTTGAGATTAGACCAGTAAGAATTGGAGAGGAAGTTATTATAGACGGCTTTCATCTGTTCTAGGCTATCAGACACAGTAGAGTCTTCCAGTGGTATCGAAACCTCCTTGCTCTCTTCCTCGTTTTTAATAGAGCTGCTCTCAAAGTCTGCCATGCGGTCACTTGTCTCACTGATATGTGACTCACTGTCCATTTCATGGCTAGAAAATTCAGCTGCTGGAGAGTTTTGGTAGCTTTGGCAGTTCTTACTGAAGTCTTTTTCTGGACATGCGTATTTTGCTGAAGGCTCCCCATCAACTGCATTTTCATCAGGTTCCACATCTTCTTCCACCAGTGCTGCTGCTTTTAGTTCATCTGAAACATAGGCTATGATGAAGAGAAGAAAACATAAGTTAGTTTCTGCTGATCATACTTTTTGCTTAAGTGTTTTAGTCAAAGAAGTGCACTTATTTGTAAAATTAAACAGTTAAAATTTAGTGTTTCTTCAGAGCAAGAAAAAAATCTGCTCTTCAAACATAATTTGCCACCTTATTCTTCTCAAGGGGCAACAGCTTGAAATTAAAACTAAATTTGAAATTAATGAAGCACATTCTGGAGGTGGCATTCATTTCTAAAGTAATAAATTACTTGTATCAACCTCAGAGACAGCAGTTCCTGTCTGTCAATTAATATGTCTTATGCTTCTCCTACCCCTAATGCATTTCTTAACAGACAGATTCACAATTTAAATTAAGCAAGCATTTTTTGCTCATTACCGATTTGAGACTCAATCTTTAATAAATATAGAATACAAACATAAAAAATTTCTACAAAGTAAAAAAATCCCCAGCTACATTACTCAAAAAAGGAGATTCTTCAAAAGTTATTATTAGTAGTAGTATCATAATTTAGAGAAGAAGATAGTAAAAGCAGGTGATGCAACCTTTTAAAACAACTCACTAAGAGCAATTTGAGGATATTCATTATGGGTGTAACAAATGACCCATTCGCATTTAAACATACCTTTCTCAACAAGAAAGCCCATGCAGAATTGTGTCAGGAGCTAGTTCAAGAGAATTGGTATTCTGTACTCATTCTTGCTGTATAAATATATACAAGACCTTCCAGTGGACCTTACAAATGTCAAAGTGTTTGCTCTTTAGACTACTTTGTCAATATTTACTCAGCATAAGCTGAGACACCCAACAGGGATTCTGTCTTTTTCCTGCCTCCGCCCGCCCTCAAGGAATGCAACTGGTGATGTAAATCTAGAATACTCTTCCTGAATAGGATAGTTGGGAAATGACAGTAAACAAATTTTTTAATGGTACTTCTGTGCAAATATTCTACATACAGTAAGTCTACCTAAGTTTTTCCTTTAGGCAAGAAAACTGTGAGAACATTACAAGAGGGATCATTAGCTGTTCAAAATTATCTGCTTCTATATAATGCATTAATTTACAGCTAAGCAAGGAAGCAAAAATAGAATGACTTCTTCATTAAGTGGAATTTAAAATTTACTTGCAATCTCTTATAAATACAATTATAAACTTTGGAAAAAAATGCGTTTCCAGTAAAATCTACGGTTGAAGATACAGATTTTTGACCTTCTCTGCAGGACATCTGGTACATGTGGGTATCTGTATCTTAAACACGTTGATTAATCTATAGCTTGTTTATTCAGGCAATAGGGCAGAGAAGATAACAGTTTACACCCCAGAAAGACCTATTTTAACGAACAGAGTGAAGAACGTAGAACAGTATAGTAGATATCACATATACAGTACTGAACCTTGATAACTTCTTACAGGGAAAATATATTTAAATGTTAACAGAAAACTACAAGAGGTAAAACAACTGTTAAAGTAACAATGAAATCAGGCTTTTAGTTTCACATGCAATATTTCTTCATTCAGTCAGGTAATACAGAATATTCACTACTGCTCTTTCACATGGATGAATGGTAGTGAACATTCCTCCAAGCATGTAAAGTTATGATCTAATCTTCAGAATAGAAGTTAAACCTTTGAAAGCACAAACATATCACATAAGAGCAACACATAATCATGATGAGATATTTCAATACAGAAAATTCATGCACCTAGGGTCCTATTTTCAATGTCTGGGAGAACATAGTTTGAAAGAATTAGGCTAAAAACTTTACTGTAGCAGGTTTCAAAGATGTTGATATGAAGATCAGACTTTAACAACAAGTATATGTACTCTGATGAAAAAGTTCTGTGCTGTTTTGCTCTATTTTATGGTTTTTCAAAATGTTTTGCAAAAATGTTATTATTCTATGTAATTACAGTCACATTAGTAATTTGTAATAAGCATCAGTGCCTACTCTGAAAATACTTGCAACAAAACTGCTACAAAGAATCTAACAAGGTGGATTTTCATTCAATACATTTATTACCTTATGGATGGTACAGATTGTTTTTCATCTTAATTATTTTTTTCCATCATGTTTCTGAACTCTACCAAAAACTTTAGCAAAGGAGACCAAAGCAGTTCAAATTACTCTCTAAAGCTGAAAAATTTTAAATAACTACTGATAATGTCTAAACAACTGGCTTTCAACTACCTTCCTCGCAGTCACGTCATATCCTAGTGATAGGAGTAAGAAAGGATGGAAGGAAGGAATGACAGCATGAAAACTATGATTTGGAGGCACATGTAGCCTTCTTCTTTCCCACCCTGTGGAAATAGTTCTTCTACAACTCCCGTTCCTTTGCCTCTGCCAGGAAACTGAAGAATAATTCCCTTTTTATATGAGGTAAAGAAAACAAAAGGTTACTGCCACACTGCCCCAAAGCACTCTGTAAGTGGTCCCTTCTTTTGTCCTTTTTGTGCACTGAGTGCAGTGCGAGCATGTGCCCCGTACTCTCACCACAACATCACGGACCATCCCTCCCTGCCCACGGTGAAAAGTCCTCCTGCGGTGCTCGCCATCACAAACAGGGGTCACAGAATCAAGCCCTTAATTAGTGTGTTTTCCCTTACCTTTTTACTTTTCTTACTGCTGAAATCTTACGAATTTCGTTTGGACTGAAACACTTGTATTGTCACATTCACAGTTCTTTTTAGAGAGTGACTTTTACATTAGGGAAAACCTCCAGCATGTGGCTCATTTAAATGTAAATCTATTTACCTTTCATGCTTTCTTTGCCCTTTTCACCAACTATCAAGTATATTTGCGTGTTAACCAGGAGCTGCCTCCTCTGTAGCTGTTCTCCTTCCTAAGCTCAAATTGTGAAGCCAACCTGTGACATCAGTCTTTGATCCAGAGATGCAGGAAATGAGGCACAAATGACAGTATGGAATTTTACCTGGCAATCTGCAACTTCCATAAATGAGCAGTTTGAACAAATTCTGCTCTTTCCTCTGCACAAAGGAGAGGGGGGATGAAACAAGACATTAACATCGGATTTCCTCAACCAAACTTTTATGCAAGGGATGAGGACGCTCAAGGAAGTATCTTAGCCTAAGACTTAAAAAAACATCCTAAACTGGGGTTTATGACAGCAGCTTCTAATTCCTTATTCTAAGGACCAGTCATTGAATCATTTGCCTTCAGGGCAACATAAGGTAACCCAACAAGTCCTGGACCAACCTGTGATGGCAGCCTCAGGGCATACTCAAAGGTTTTGCAATACCACTACAGGTAGCTTTATAGTGGCTGACATGTTTCCTCCTCAGAAAACCCAATTAAATTGTTACCAGCACGTGGGACACTAGAGAGAGGGTTAAGGCCAAATTCCAGTCCCACGCTAGCAAGGAGCATGGGTTTCAGTACCGCTACTTGTGGAAAGGAGTCCATCTGCAGCCAAGGGACTCTGATCCCTCCCTGATCCACCAGATCTTGCTCAGAGGACAGAGATGATGTATATTCTGTCTGAGTACAGACAAAGGCAACAGCTTCACTGAAATTCACTGCCTAGTGGAGAGATCGTTTTTAGGCAGCACTGTCTCCAGCCCATCGTTACTCAGCTGTTTCCTTCTTATTAAAAAATAAAGACTCATAGTCTGATATTTTTCAAGTGAAGAATAAATGTTTGAAAGAGCAGGGCTTCTGTAAAACTGTTCTTCAGTGTCTTGACAGCAAAATCTGAGAGAAAAAAACCCACAACTTTGTGGGCAATGCTAATGGTAGAAGCTAATAAGAATGGAAACAAATTAAGTGTTTCTGAGTTTTCTGTTTTTCCAGAGTAAAAGAAGAAAAACAATTACAGTTTTAAAAAAAGTTTTTCATTCACATCTCACAGGGCACCATAACTCACAGGAAACTGCCTGCAAGTTGAGCAATGATGTCACTGCAACACAATATTTGACAAAAAATCATAGAATCACAGAACCTCTAAAGGTCACCGAGTCCAATCTTGCTGCAGTGAGCAGGCACATCTCTGTGATCTCTACCTAGATGAGGTTGCTCAGAGCACCATCCAGCCTGACCTTGAATGTCTCCAGGGACAGAGCCTCCACCATCTCTCTGGGCAACTTGTCCCAGTGTTTCACCACCCTCATAGCAAAATCTTCTTCCTTATAACTAGTCCAAGTCTACCCTTTTTTAGTTTAAAACCATTGCCCCTTGTCCTGTCACAACAGGCCTTGCCAAAAAGATTGTCCCCAACTTTCTTAGAGGTTCCCTTTAAGTATGGAAAGCAGCTCCTCGGTGTGGCCCTCAGTTTCTAAGGAAGAGGATAGCAAAGGGATTCAGACACCTAGTGCAGGTGCAGCCACAGAGAGGTTGAGAACAGACATTTCCCTCACTAATATTTGTTATAATTATTAACTAAAGTGCTAGGTAATAATGAAATTAACACATCTGATACCAATACATAACAGTAAACTGTTGCATAATGCAATTCATTGCCACATAAGGGGGAATTACCTTCATAACTGAGCTACGGATCATTTCTTTGCCAGTGGAAATAAATTGTGATCCATCACTGCCCAAAATGATCTGCATGTTGTATATCCACTAATAAACTCACACACCTGGCTCTGCACCAACACTAGAAATCTACTATCCAAGAGCAGAGAAATATCATCACTCCACTACATTTCTGCAGGTAGAGGATGTCCCCCTGCCCCCAAAACCTCTGTTACTCTGCTGCTGTCCTGCACCAAACCCAGCAATCTTCCAAGACACCCATCAGCACAACAGCTACTGGCTAAACTCCCAAGTGCCAGAGGTCTTCTTCAGGAGAAAGAAGAAAAACATGGCATGGTTTTCATCCCTTCCATGGCAACATCCACCCAGTAACAAGGTCAGACACACACCTCCTCGAATAGCATTAAAGGCATATATCACTGTTCTCCGAAAACCAATTAATTGCACAGTTTTTCCCTTATTTCCTGAAAAATGCATCTAAGACCATATATTTTGGCTTGGATCTATACAAATATTTCATTTTGATGCTTCTCAAATGTCTTGGTTTAATTATGTTTTTTCACCAAGACTTTTTCTTTTATTTTAATTAGCTTACTAGGGTATATTTAAACTAGTGTATAAGCTCTCAGCTTGAAAAAGTACCAAAACATTCTAATATTCTTCTCACATGAAAAAATACTTAACTAGAAAAATTCATCAAAATAATTCAGTTCCTTGGAAATATTTTGGCTTTAACCAAATAGCTTTTTAGTAAAAAAATTACAACCAACCATTTTTTATTTATGCATGGCTTGAAATCATTCTGTAACACTAAAGGTCATTTCCCAAACCATCTGATTTTGAGTGCATCTTGAAAAAAAAAACACCCTTAAAAAACCTGAACCAGTAAAAGTTTCACACTTGACAAAAGAACACAGCAGAAGGGGATTGGGAGTAAGAATGCCCCCAATGCTTACAAGATGAGTATTATATTATATTCCCAGCCAAAAAGAAAAAGGGAAAAAGGATCAGAACAGCTCATAAAGTGGAGCAGCAAGCAGGACCCGGCCAGTGAAACCCTCTCCCCAAAGCAAAGCACGGGTCTGCAAGGGGGATGCTCTTGCCCCACTGCCAGTGCTGCTGGCATGGCAGGGCCTTTGCCTATCTATCATTCCCACTCTTTTGCAAAGCAGACACAAGCCACTTAAGAAATAACCAGAACACCTTTTTAAGTAATTGATGAAAAAAAAACCTTGAAGAGTTCCCAGTTTCAGTGGGACTGTTTCAAGCTAAGAGGGAGCTCAGTCAGAACCCAAGTCCAGTGAAAGCCAACAGAGAAGCAGCAGCACGGCGATGATTAGACTGTGCCAGTGAACCTTGCTCACAAAATTAATGAACAGAGGCAAGAGAAAACCAGCTCAGTGGATGGAGTCAATCAAAGGCCTAATGCAAATGAAGGCACATAAAAGAGTTATATTAGTCTGTTAGAAAACTCCCACTCTGCAGGCCTTCCACTTACAGCAAGAAAGGCAAACATTTCACCCACAACACGAGCTATTTCTATAGCGAGACTGACTGATGAATTCACATGTAACTGAAATTGTATTTGAGACTTCACTACTTGGCAGAGATGTTAGCATATTCCTCATTAGGCGACAGAGATGGGAGGTAGGAGTGGCTGCCCTGTTTACAAGAGTGGCAAATGACAACACTGTCTCTGAACGGGCATCGCAATTCTGATTACCCAGCACCTTGACAGGGACATTAGTCCTGTTAGAAAGGTCAAAGGTTCTGTTTCATAGAGGCAAGACTGTCTATTATGGGAAAGAAATGTTATTTCCAAGTGGAGAGGTCAGCACTTCTCTCGCACATCGGCTGAAGTGACTGGTTCCTCGCACTGGAGTACAATCCTACTGCAAGACTGATTATTCTGCCCACTAGCAAGGTCAAGAATATTAATTTTGAACATGTTAATTTGATGTGATGTGCATGATTAATGCTTGTTTAGCTGGAATTTTTGTATGTTGATAAATCTGCATGGCATTTTCATGCCAGTAATAGTGTAGTATTAAGTTATTGGGAATCAGTGTGGATGGATGTGGCACAGCATGCCAGTCTCCTGTGTGGCTAACATTAGGCACTAGAAACTTTGAAGTGTAGTGGTGTTTGTTCCTTCATGAAACTACTGCAGCTCTCTGCCACAGCAAGCTCAGAAACAGGCCAAAGGAAAGTAGCCAGATGCTCTGCTCCAGTGTCCTGGGCTGGCATTACATTTAGAGCAACTTCAGAGAGCTCAAATCAACTGTTAAGTGTTAGGAGTTGAGAATTACATGGACAAGAATACACTGAAGAGATGATAAAGAGAAATGAGTTTATGTGTCATTAAAGCTTGGGCTGTCTCAGTGCAGAACAAAGCAAGTCTACAGCAGCCGCCTTCTCCTCATGCCACTGTATTCCAAACTCCCCTGGTCTTTATGTAGTTAAAAGAAGGGTACAGGATACAGGTCTCCTATTCATTTGAGACTTTCTGCTGCCATATGAAAAGTATCGTACAGGTCACCTACAAATGAGGAGAGAAAACTTTCAAAAATTGCTGCTAATTCTGATAAATTCTTTTGAAACCAAATTACTGTTTAGATGTTTGTTAAATGAGAGATT
Organism: Apaloderma vittatum; assembly: GCF_000703405.1. Classification (NCBI taxonomy): domain Eukaryota; kingdom Metazoa; phylum Chordata; class Aves; order Trogoniformes; family Trogonidae; genus Apaloderma; species Apaloderma vittatum. Next base: position 51,008 of record NW_009703442.1, on the reverse strand, counting down.
CCAAGGCAAAGCTCACATTTATGCACTATCTCCATTAAATGCACACTTGAAAAAACAGGATGCATAATATTAAATGATGGCTTAGAAACAATTTAGCACTATTGGATAGCATCACTCCACTGAGATGGTCAAAAACTTTAATGAGTGTTTTATTCTTCATAGTAACCCTGCAGAAGAAACATTCTTATTCAGTTTGTAGCTGCAAACCTGGAAATTCCAAGTAGTTAAAAATTACTTGCCTAATCCCAGACAAGACAAGTAAATGACCCTGTTACTCCTGTAGGTTAATATCTGTAATTCAGCTACTTACACAAAACAGTGGACGGCTTAATTTTGTTTATGTTCCTACGCTTCTTCATAGTATGTTTATGTGAGTACAATATATGTGTATAATACAAAATAATTGACAGTTTTCAGCTTAAAGAATTATTAGGGATAAATACCCAGTGAAATACCCACAGGTGCATGTACTGTGCACGATTCAGGAGCTGGGGTTACAAATTTCTGAGCCAAGCTGCGTGGATCCCATAGAGGCTGAATCTGCAGACTGCTAGCAAACTTCTTTTGAAAGGGGGAAAATAGGAAAGGTTTCTGAAGTAAGGAGAAGTATGATCGTCACAACTCTTTTCCAAGGAGCTTTCAGCTCCCAGCACAGAGCAGGCCTTCAGGTAAGCTGTGAACCTGTTCTACCAAACCCATGCTGGAGATGTAACATCATGGATCATCCCTCTTTCTTCTGAAGCTGTGCTCTGCCTTGATTTCTGCCCAGGACCTAAACTCCCTGAATTCAACCTGCTGAGCAGGGTTTTTCTAAAATCTGCTCAAATTATCCACCTGTGAAACATAACTCCACTTCTTTCTAACACAGAGAACAGCACAGGGTCACTCTGCAGAGTACTCTTCTATGGGTAGGGTCGCATGAGGATCCATCTGAAATTTTTCTTACTTAGAGAGTTCATCTGCCTTCTTCTGTAAGAAGTTTGTAACAAGAAGGGATCTGAAGATTATAAAATTTTGAGACCCAAGGTCCAAGTTACTCCCATGTATAATGAAAAAAAATGTACAGATTCTTAAAGATACTTTCTCACGCAAAACTTGACTTCAGGTACAGTTAGAAGTGAAAGATATGCTTATGAAAACATAACAGGAGTAATAGTTCAGAGGCTATGCCTGGTCAGGAAAAATGGATTTTTATGGGTTTTGTCCTAAATTTGCAGCCACGCATACATAATATGACTCACTCCCAAAGTACCACAGCTGTACAGAAGTTGGAGAACAGTTCATGTCCCTGATCCCGAAGAAAAAGCAGAAAAAAACACCTTCTTGGCCTTCCCTGTCACTACATACACAACCTTTCACAAGAGCCATCAGGACTAGATCAAGGCAATGTTCCCAATGGAACTCTCAGCTGCTGCTTGGCCTGGGTGAGTTCAGGGTCTTGGTGTTCCTGTGCCATCAACGTTCATGTAGTACCTTCCTCTTCATCTCCTCCCCACGCCTTTGCATTCTTGGGGAAGGGATACCCTCCCTGCAGGAACACCAAAGTTACAAATGACCATAATTTGCAGGAGCATCAAGCTCCTCACTGCCCACAGAGGGAGAGCAAACCAGCCACCAAGGGGAACAACAACGGAGGAATCAAGAGCCAGGCACAAACTGTCAGAGTAAACAGTTCCCAAGCAGTCCCACAGTCTGGTAACATTCATGTAAACTTAACAAATACAATTAGTACGTGCATTAGTAACAGAAAAAAAAAAGCCCACCTACATCTGCTGTATAAATTATTCATCACAAATAAATGTGATCCACTCCAAGCAAGACAAAACTGGTTTTCTGTTGGTTTCAAAGACAGTTGCTTGGTGTGAAGTACTATAGGCTTGTTAGAGTTTCCACTCCATGCAAGCACATAGTGTGCAAAATAAATGTTTATAAGCAGAGAAAACAGCTTCATGTTTTGACTCTAATTTTGATTTGGGAGGTAAATTGTATTTCGGCCTCTGTAGAATTTTTCTAAGCACAGAATTACCACTTCCTCAAATGGACAAAAATATTTATCGGAGTCCTCAAAGAATAAAAATATTTCTTTGTTGCTGTGTTTGGGGGTTTTTTTAAATAAAAGTCACTGTCAACATCCCGGTAAGACAAAGCCAAATCCTCAGTATGAATTGATATTAAAACACGCAGTGATACAATCTCTGCTTGATATCAGCATTTGGGTGGCATCTTTTAATCACTGAAAAGCACACAGGGCATTCAACAAACTAATACAAGATTCACAGCCAACTCCAGGATAAGCAGGCATGAGCATAAAAGTTCTCAATATGGCTCTAATAGCTCTTAATTATTATAATCCTTCACTAGCAAACAGATGTTGTAAGGGAACTTTAGTTTCTTCAAATGCAGTAATCAAACCATTCTGCTTCTAGCCTGCCTCTTTTCAGTAAATGCTTTGTATAGTGGAGTGGAAATAGCAAATATAGTGACAAAATGACCATTTAATTGTCACAAAAATCTGTTTCGGAACGAAACTGATGTTGTCATTTCTCTTTATCTACATTTCTCTTCTCATTACAGTTTAGAATTTTTTTAGACTCAGGAAAAAAAAAATCTTACACCTTGCTTTCTGTGATCTTGCCACATCTTCGGCTGCTCCTAATCTGTCACATTTTACAAGGTTTACAGTAACCAGAACACTGGCTTTGTATCTGTGTTTAAGTATACTTTTATTAACACACATCTGAAGCTCCAGCCTTCATTGAGAAGTTTTTTTTAAAATTAACTTTTCACCTAAGATGCTCCAACATATTACAGTGAGTCATTCTACTTGGAGAAGTATTTGTAAATGATCATCATGACTATTTAAGACATTCAAAATGTACCAAAAAGACCTTCAACTTGATCCTTCACTTTTCTTGTAAACTTGAAATTCCCACTAAAGTCCTTTATACAGTAGTTTCAATAGCTATTTTGGTTGCAGTGCCTCCTTACAATAAACTCAATACAACTGTATGAATGGCGTAGTAGAAATCCAAATGATTTCAATCACAATTTCAGCTATTGTGAAGTTGTATATATAATGAAGTTTCTCCATGAAAAAAAAACAGTTCACTGTGGGCCAACAAAGCTTTGTGTCCTTTCACAGTTTTTATTCAGCCTTCATTTAAGAAAAACAACTACTGACTGCAATATGAATCTTATGACTTGGGGAAAGCAGAGATTCTAAGGAATACCTCTACAAGATGGCCCCAACTTGTTTTGTATGTATAGCAAAAAGAAGCACTGAATATTCATTTCACTCATTTGCTAACTATACTAATATACACTTTTGTAAATGAGTCTCTATCTAGCACTAGCACTATTGAACTGAAGGGTATTTGAATAGGTGGGATTTGCTATAAAACCACACTAACATAATGTGCTGGAAACAAATGGTTCACTGATTCCTGAATAGAAAATTTGTTAGAAAACCCTGAGAACTAGAAGACAAGGGGGAGGGGATTAAAACATCGCTTCAGAGACACCAACCAAACTCTTGTCATTTTTAAAAGATGTTCCTGTGGCACAATATGAATAGTTTATAGCCATGATTGTGAACATTCAATGTCACATAAGAAAAGACACTTGTCAAGAGCCTTTCCCTTACAAGCACCCTCATCATGACCTGTGTTAATGAAGTTAATTGAATTTAAGATCAATAATGGTTAATTATTGCAATTTGACATTCTGAGATAAATGGCTTTAAGACAGAGAAATGTGTGTGTATGTGAATTCTCTCCAGAAAAGGTGAACACATTACAGCCTAAGAGGGATCACACAGTCCGTCCATTGATCCTGGTACAATCTGATCGACCTAATCCTCTGATGAATGTGGGCTTTTCACAGCTACAAGTAAATGTTCTACAAGACTACTCTAACCCTTGTCACTGACCAAATCTATATGAGCTGTACACTAGAAATCTATTGAGATAGATTAAAGAACTGCTGTAGAAACAAGAGATGCTTCAATAAAGATGAAGGTTTATTATATTGACTATTAAGGTTACATGCAGTATGTAATTATGAATGCTTATGGATCATAAGAGTTTAATTTTGGTCAGGCAGATGTAAAAGAACACAACTGAACAACAATATTAAATTTTTAAAATATCAAAGAAAAAATCCAACAATTGTGTTGAGTTTGATGACTTATATGCGAATGGTCAATAAGAAAGTGATTTTAAAATCATCCTTGAAATGTGCAAGC
>NW_009703442.1:36765-41765 GCF_000703405.1 Apaloderma vittatum | reverse complement strand
TTACCTCATGCAATTAGGTTTGTTTGCTTCTAATTATAACTAATTATGCTTCTAAATATGTACTTTAGATTACCATGAGAATGAAAATAGGGGCAGAAGAAACTGAGAATAGATTATGATTATTAAAAGAAAGGGAAACATACTAATTACTTAACAGGAATAACCATCAAACATCCATTTAAACTTCCCAGACAGAACACTTCAAAAAATACTCCCCACTTCACTCCCACCATACTGTGAACATAAAAGTTTAAAGTGAGTAATGAAACTCTGGGAATACCTTCTGTCTCTCTTTGCTCTATAGAGCAAAAAAGCTTTTAGTTTATTAACATTCTCTGGACAGCAACCACATTTTTATACATCTGACTACCTGCATGAATCAAACACTAAACATGATTATAAATAAGAATGAAGGTTCCTTTCTTTGTCCAGACCAACCTTAAGAAACTGCTTTGTGTATTATTACAGAAAGGGCACTTGACATTTTTTCGATCCAGTATTCACATCATTTAGATAAAAATTTGAAATGTAAGGGGCTTCACACCTAGCAAGAGATCTTTAAAAATACACTCCAGCCTGGCAGATTAATTCAGAATTCCCCCATGGACTTTTCCCAAATTTCTTTCCATGTTATGTGAAGACAATGACATTGCTCATGGACTTCCATTTCACATGTTCTGATGATAAAAAGATGTGGGACTTAATCCACAGAGAATATAAAAGTAGCTTTTTTTTTTCAGAATCAAAAGAAGATGTCAATTCTCTACTGGAAAAGAAACAATTAAAACTAGATAATGGTTATGAACAGCTCTGACCTGCTGAGAGCCTGAAGGCTTTGCTTCACTCAGGACTCCACTTCTTCTGACTGCAGGTCAGGCCTACGCAAACAAAGCCTTAACAGAAATGTTACGGAGGAAATAATAGCCATTTCCAATGATAATACACAATTTTAGCACCTACGCTTGGCTGATTTAGGTGGTCGGCTAACATGTCAAACAGCCTGCCTTAGTTAGGTGAGCCTTTAATGGGTAACTGGCAGACTCTGGCAGCCTTATTTCTGTTTTAGATTTGGTTTGTCATTGGATATCCATTACCTGCCATTCATCTTTGATCTCTTTGGACAGGCCTGATCAAAAGATGTCATTTGACCTACTCCACTTGGCAGAAACTTGTATGACTCTCATAAAGGGGGCACCCCAGCTATAAATAAAATGACATTATTATTTTTCTGTCCTATCATGTAGAAGAGACAATTATGATAATGCAGTGTCTGTCACTTGGAGCCCAGCAAATTGCTAGCTCTCACGCAACTGTTTAGCTTTCTTATTTGTTTTTTGTCTGTTTTCCTCCATTTCAAGTTGAAAATAAAACAGAATTGAAATCACTAATGCTCTGCCTCACACTCTGACAGTCTCAGGGTTTCCTTTTATGGGACTGACATGCAGATGTGACCATCAGACTGTCTGTCAGTGGTGGGCGGTGGTTAAGTGCTGTGTTGGCAACACATCCCAACAATGGAATCAGGTTTATACTTCATTTCCAGCTGAATGCAGTGCTGGTCAACATTACAACACACAGATAAAATCACAGAGAGATTTTATTGTATCTTTAATAAAGCAACAATAGGGGAAACGTGTGCGCCCTTTCTCTACTGCTGGGGGCTTACGCGCAAGAGGGGGGTTCGGGATAGGATGAGCACAAGCCAACTGTTGGGATGTTGATTGTCTTTTGGTATTTTTCCGAGAGGCACGTATATGCCATTCCAATGCACTCACGTCTCCAGCACAGCACACTGGGTGCATGTACACACACACAGGGAGCAGAGCACACACAAACTGCTTGGGCTCTATCTCCACGCCATGTCATTCTGCACACCCAAACACTAGCGAGCTCTGTTTGGCCACTGGCCTGCAGCTCTTTACAACCTCCTGGCTAAAACTCCTCCTCCCACATGAAATCTTCCACCACTTAGTGTTCACGGTATTTCCTCTTTATTCACCAGGGAGAGGTACACAGCAACATTCAGAGTGCTCTGCCAGGCGACAAAAGCTACAGCAAAGGCCACCGCTGGCACTCGTGCTGTTCGGCCTCAGCGTGGCAGTCGTGGGGGACAGCACCCCAGTGTCCGCTCTGCCTCCACAATGCACTCTCACAACAGTACAGAAACATTCACAAAATTAATTACATGTTTCATATCACAAAATATGTGACAGTTGGTCCATCAGTTCACTACAGGTATTCACTGTGGGGGTACTCTGCAAAACCAATGTAGCTAGCAAGCAAAATCACACGTACTATCAACCTTGAGTATGAGAACACTCACCAGGAGAGATGATACAAAAATCTATGTATCTTCCTTCGGTACTTTTCTACTTGCTCTTACACAGGCTAGAGGTGCTGCTGCCAGTAAACAGATCTCTGACAGAGATGCTGAGAGAGAACTAAAACTGTTAAGCGCTTGTAAATACCAAATAGTTACTCCTCATTAATTATTTGCAATTAATTATTCATGATTAATTTGTGCCAGACAGGAATGTTTTATTCTAAATTAATTTAATTCATTTCAAAATTGCTACTTTAAATTGCCACCCTACCATAACGTGATATAATCTCTCTCTGTAGACAAGCCCTAAAATATTAAAAAAGCATTTAAAACAAAGGAAGAGCGACATGTTCCGTCACAGAAATGCACACTCTCTGCTGTCTTTGCAACATACTTTGTCTCCTCATCAGAAGAGTAACCTGGACAAAATGGAGCCTCTCTGGTGGCCTAGAATTTTTTTGCAGTAAGGAAAAATTCCTTTATCAAACTCGGGAGTGGCTTGGAACAGAATGCCACAAACCTACAGTTCCCTGAAGACAGATCCCAGGGATGCTACAAAGAGAGAAACTGCAAACAACTAGGTTCTCCTCAGACATGGTTACACAGAGAAACTCAAAGTATCTGGATATCAGTAAGAAGGAAAAGAATTGGAATTATAAGGTGTTTTTTATAGATGGAAAACACCTAGATCTTTTTCTCATGAAATTAAGAATACCACAAAGAAAGCAGATGGTAGAACTTAATAAAATTCAAGTACATTTGGCAAGGAAGCCTTTTCCTGTTGCAACAGTGCACATTATTCTCCTAATGCATCACAAAAGTGTGTCCTCAACATAGCACAACTCTTTCAAGTAGACTGCTTTATTACAAAGTTTGGCTTCTTAATGACACATACTGAAAAGAGAAAGATGCACAGACCACTAATTTCTCCCATTTGAATTTTTTACTGTCCAGAAACCCTCAGCAGAGATAGGAAACAAAAGAGGTACTAAGAAAGCACTGATAGAGTATCCTGGACAATCCTCACCTATTTCTGATTTTCAGGCAAACCAAGGATGTAGCTTGCTCTCATACAGAGAACCTTCTCAGACATAACTCCTCACCACACTGAGCAAGAAACATTAAACACATGAAAACAAAGAGTCCTTAGTCTTTATCGGTATTATCTCTTTTATCTCTTTTAGGGTACAGTCAAAAAGCACACAGAGTATCTTATTTCTAGGGTCTTACCACTAAGGAAGGCCCTCAACAGAGACAGAAAATTGCACCACAAGTCCTGCCAATAACTTGTGAGGTGGCATTCAGGTCTAAAAACTCACAGGATTATTGTTTTCCCCCATGACAGAGGTTTCTGACCCTTTTTTGAGAAGGCAGATAAGTGAAGAAGCAACAATATAACAGGGATCCTACAGGAAAGAGCTGGCCTTGAGACTTCGTGGCATGGGATGATGTACTAAGATTTATATTTAAAGGGCTATGGCTGAAAGGGAAAGTACCTCTTAGAAGACAAGGTCATCTGCTACATTAAAGACAATGAAGCAGCACAATGATGGCTAATCCCAGATACAAACTGCTGAAGTTGATTGAGAAGCACCCTCAGAAGATACCTTCTACCTCTGCCAGTCCTGTGAAGCAGGATCTAAGGGAGCTCCTTTGATCAGTTCTATCTCGGGACAAGGATGGACAAACTGCCTGGTTTAATCCTATTCTACAAAGTCACTCCCTTATTCTGTTTACTGCTCAGCCTTTTTAAAGGCAAAGGGAGCATTTCCTCAGATCCAAACTGCACATCCATCTGCACTTCTCCAGCTAAGATTTACATCTAACCAGTTACAGCTAGATTGCAGCAAGTGCCAACCTTATTTCAGTACAAGAATGCCCTATCTTGATTTAACACAGTGCAAGTTGTACTATATTGCTATGAAAATGGCCAGATTAAACTGATTTAAAGACACAGCTTTAGTTAAATCAACACAGATTCGTGTGCAGGCACCAAACCCTGCCTCATCACCAAAGGGATCTCCCAACTGGCTCATTTAGCAATGTGCACTCCATTTTGTTACAGCTGACTCCTTTGTAATTCTCTCTCTCTTTCTCTCCAAAATTTCTACACATTTTGGTGACTTCCCCCCCTCCTCCAGTAAAATGGTCATGTTTCACAGGAAGAAACATGAGTGAGTTTCTCTACACAAAGAGACTTCATTTCCTCCCTCTCCTACTCCTCTCGCCTGGTGCTACAAACACGCGTTCATCTCACAGTCTGTTCAGACCCCACAATGCCCCGTTTACAGGCCACATCTGACTTTGTCCAATAACATTTTGACACTCAAGTTAGCATCAAAGGTAAAATCCGAAACGTACTATGATACATATGAGCTAAAATAATTCCAAAACAATTTCCAGTAGTCCTTGCAACCAGTTACTTTCCTGCACTTTATTTATTTGCCCAAAAATTTGGCAGACTCCAAAAAAAGACCGTAAAATCATTCTTCAAAGAAAAGCTGCTATCACTTGCAACATCAATGAATATATGTTAATGAAATGGTAAGCTGTTTAATAAGCCATTATCAGTTATATAAAAAATATTTAATCTGCAAATTACAACATACTTACCAAAGCAGCTGTCCATATCTAGGCAACCATAATTTCACTATCTAGCTCAGTATTGAAATATGAA
>NW_009703442.1:9265-31765 GCF_000703405.1 Apaloderma vittatum | reverse complement strand
GCAATTATGTTATAAACCACCTTCTGCTCAGAAACTTAGCTGAAAGTTCATTCAATCAAGTATGAGACCCTGCCAAATCGAGAAAATAAAAATTCTGTTAACAGGAGCCTGTTGTGAAAGAAAGCATCTAACTTGATAAGTGCTTGGCTGATACGTACATAGTCCTGTAGACACAACCCAGGTCCTGTAGACCTCACTTGCAGAGTATTTGTAGCCCTTCCTGGCAAAGGGACACCTCCACGTGGCTGACCACATCCAAATGTGTCCACATACCCTTTTTACACTTTGTGTGTGTTTTTTTAATATTGATCCCTTGATCTAAAAATAGATGCATTTTGCTCATGAACTAACACTTTCCTTAAGGCAGAAAATAAGTAGTACCATGTCTGCAGAAATAATATGTTATTAACATGAAAAACAACAAGAAAAGTACCTCTTGTAAAACATACTGAAGAACAATGCTTGGCAACAGGCTGAGGAGTACTTTGGTTTTCATACGATTTCTAAAAGTAACCAGTCATGCTGTCATGAAAGAAACACCACTGAGAAAGCAGCAGAAATGTGCCCACAAAGAAATTTATTTTTCAATCTTCTACATAATCTTCTGAAGAAATAACTGTTTTCAAAAAAAAAAGAAAAAAAACCCCACAACACAAACAACTGAAAAGGGAGCCCAAGTATTTATAGGCCACTGCAGCACTAGAGCAAGCTTAAAACCAAACAAAAAAATGCAAAGTACAAAATTCAACAATTTTGGATTGCTAGCACCACAGCACATGTTAAACTGCACAATGTACAAATGCAGGGGCAGAGGGTCACTAACTTAGCCCACATGAAGTGCCACAAGAAAAAAAGGCAGTCTAATCTCCGAATTTCAAATTTCCTTGCTTATCTTGGTGGCAATCATGATGTGTCTTGATAGAAAACTGGTATCAGCCTTTCATAATGTACCATGATAAATGAGAGGAGAGGAAAAGCGAGAGATTTTACGTGCGTGTTGCGGAACAGAAAATCGCACATATGAAAATATGTATAATATATGTATAAAACGCACACCTTAACATATGTAACAGCCTTGTTGACATTTTAGAAAGAAGAACCCAACATTTACAGGAAAAAAAACCAGAAATCTCTTGCAGTCTAGGCACATGCCTGTGTCTTCCTACAACCTGCGTCTCCTAAAACTGTATTTAGGGACTTTTTGAGAGCATGGTCCAAGATATTATTGCTACTTCATATTAAAACAGTAAGAGCCATTTGGTGTTACTTTGATTTGAATACATGTGGAAGGAGTTTTGAGACAGTAGACTATTGATATCACCCCTCCTCGCAAACCTTGCCTGGAGCCAGCAGAGCATTCATGTAAATACTTGTTTACAGATTTTTAACACATATAAGCACACGTAACAAAAGTTCTTAAGGCAAGCTGTGCCTCTCATCTCCCTGCTCACCGAGCCGTGGGGATGCAGCAGCTTGACTCCCCAGGGAAGGGGCAGCGAGGGCAGATCCCGGCCCAGGGGAGCGAGCCCCAGTCAGCCCACGCATCTCCGAGCAGTCCCTCTGACAGCCCAGGGACTTCAAAGCTGCTTCCAGGATTAGAATGTATGGAAGTCCTCCCTCCATACGGACACTGACCCCAAAATCCACCCTAACGATCACATAGGTGGATTTACGACTTGGGTACCTCTTATGAGAATAGCTATTCCAGCAGTATTGAGGAGCCTGGACAAGGAGCTGGTACGCTTGTGCAGCTTCTCATGAAGCTGGTGCAAGTCTGAAGCACGGAAGGTCTCCAGGATGAGGCACAAAAGCATATATTGCTAGTCTGAGTCACTCCAGGAGCCCTTCACAGCTATTAAAGTCCATCACATACAATACTAACAAGAGCAAATAGCCAGGCAACCTACGTGACTATATCTTGATACATCACACAATAGCTTCATTTAGCTTAATGTAATACATTACAACAGCAGCACAGAAGTTAACATTAGTCAACAACATAATGGACAGATAAGTGTCTTGCCACGGTTAAGAACATACCCAGGTTCCATTATAAGCTCTATTTTTAGCCCCTCCTTTGCTCCCTCTCCTCAAATTGTATGAATAGCAAAATTGGTCTGCTTGAAAATACTAGGCTGAAGTTAAAGGAAAAAAACTGTTTCTGAGAAGTCAAAAAATGGACAACTTACTTTAAATTAGACATCACTCTGGGTTCTGCAATAAAATTGTAAAGGACACTAGAGGAATGCACAATTTTCCTTTTGATACCCAGCTATAATTCACCTTAAGGTTCATCCCTGGAGAAGCAGTATTTCCTTATTTGATACTAAAAAAGTCTGTCTTTTGGATGCTGAAAGGCCCTATCACTTTTTAGCATTCTTTTTGAGTCCTGACCATTACTGGGAGCAATAGTCACACAGCAAAATAGCAGGGAACTGCTTTTCCCTGCTGCCAAATACTCAAGTTACTGTTAGGTTCATTGAAAGTTAACATATATACAGACATCGTAAAAGTTTCTCAACAAAAGTCATCCCTGTAGTTTACCAATTTGGTAAACTTTATCCCAAAGGTTCCTTGAGATACCAAGGTAAATATGTGGTAATTCTTACAAAGAATGAAGGCAAAATAATTGTCAATATCTAGGTCTATTTTTAAAAAGCATAAACATAAAACCACATAGTTCCATTTTATTATCAAGAGAGGTTGGGCCTTTTTTTTTTCTTTCTTTTTAAGTAATAAAAAAGCTACTCAGAGAGGAAAAAGTGAAGAACATTTTCCAAGGGCATTACAACTAAGTAAAGCTTTTAAAACTCTGAAAATAACTGACGGAAGATTTAAATGCAGAAAGGAGATCGGAGTTCAGCTGTGACACTTGTTATGCATCCTCCACAGAAAGCTTGAAGAGTTTGCTCCACAAATTGTGCAAATCTTGAATAAAACTTATTAGTTTTTACACTACAGTCAGAAATCTAAAAAAACACCTAGCACAGATCTGAGCTTGTGAGACAATAGTAAAAAAATTTGTAATGAGAGACAGGACTCTCAAGTTCATCCCAAGCTCTGATTTGCCGTATGACTTCAGCCAAACCGTTTCATCCCTTTCACCTTCTCTTTCTCTATAACTACTGCCATAACCAATAAGCCCCATTATACAGCTTTGGGTCAAGTTCCTTATAGGTTTAAAAGCAGCTTCACCGATTTTAATGCAATTGTATACAAATGCAGAATTTGGCTTTCATATTGAGATGTTATAATTAAATAATGCTTAAGAAATTCTTTCGTAATCATCTGTAGTAATAAGATACATAAGTGCAGTTATTGTTGACATGTAGAAAGTACCTAGGAAAAAAAGTAAATCAATATACGGCACGTGTAATCTGCAACTGCCAGGTGGCCTCATGACACCAAAAAGAGAATGTGACAAAGGTGACAAAAAGTCTGCACGTTTTCCTATGCGCATTGTTGGAAATGAGGGTCCTTACTAACTCCACAGGTTTTCTGTGATGCTAACACCACTGACAAACACGTCGGATGGATTTCAGTCCTCAACAGAAACACTCCGATTCCAGCCTGTTTCATACCATCCTGAGCTGTGGGCCAGGTTCAACACTCCCAACTATGAAATAAAAAGCATGGAGAGAGCGAGAGCATCTTCACAGTTCCCATCTCCGCCCACACCCAGGATGCTCGTTTTCTGAGCGAGCCCCAGAGCTCCAGCCTTCAGCCCCCAGTGCTCCTCCAAGCAGAGCCTTCCCAGCAATGCTCAGTGAATTCGCAATGCCACACTTACACAAGGCAAGCTTTCCTGTTTCAAATAAAATTACCTTCCACTTTTTACCCAATGTGCACAGCAAGAACTGAAACAAGACGGTTTATAAAAATCAAGTCCTTTTTTATAAACTGCATGAACATAACTATTCATCTAAAACTGGTAAAATTATACAAATAAAAGTGAGGTTTAAAGACTGCTTTTTTTTTTTTCCTATGAAGTTGAGATTTTCAAGGCACCTGGAAGTGCCTAATTCTTAGTGAAATTAAAATGAGATTTGAGTATCAAAATCCTTTTAGAACTGGCTAAAAAATGATTTTCAGATTGTCTGTTACCAGCATTCAGCCAAGAATTTCACCACCAGGTTACAAACTCCTGAATGTGGAATAAAAACCGTGTAGGAAGATTTGCTGGGGCAACAGGCTCTCGTCAAAATATTCTACCTCACCTTACTATATGCTGTTATATAAACTGGTTTTGGTTTTGGTAAGTAAGAAAAAAAGGCAGTATTTTGAGAAAATTAAATAATGTTGACAATTATCCTGTGATCTCCTCAAGGGAAAGCCCACATCCCTATATGCTTTTCAGCTTCATTTAGTACAAGGGCACCCTGGTTCTGAGCAGGGCTTCCGGTTACCACTGCAATAAACATGAAGAATAACAGTAAGTTCAAACATAAAGAGTTGTCATAATACCCCCACACTCTATCAAGATACAGGACATCAAAGGAAACATGAGAAATAATGCAGAAATGATAACTGCTGTTAGATGCTATGTATAGTCCATTCCTTTATCACATAGCATTACCCATATGGCATCAATTACATATCTTTTAGATACTACAGGTTCAAAGAAAACTGGAGAGATAAGGAAAACGGATGAAGTTTAATAAACAAAGGCCATATTTGCATTTGGTGTAATGTACCTCATACTATTCATTTAGGAGAACATGAAGAAAGTAAACCTCTGGGGGTATGCAAAGAATGATCCTAGATAAATGAGCTGATTCTGACATTTTAGTGCAAGAGAAAGCAAAAAAAAAACCTCATAATTTTACGAGAGTATTTTTCTCACAGGGATGGTTAAAACAAATGTTGATGAGACATCCCTAACTGTTACACTAGCATCATCAGTTACCTGTTTTTAAAATAAATAAATGAATAAATAAATAAATTGATCAATCAATCAATCCAGATTCTTGATGATTACTTGCCAAAATAAAAAAAAAATATTATTTGCAGTTGCCTACTGCGCTACATGCTGTGTAGAAACACCTTTTACATTATTTGCCTTTCAGTAACTGTACGTGAGTATTGCAGCAGTGACCACTTATTTTATAAGCATTCCTCTATACCTATAACAACAGCAAGTTCAGAGAGAGCACTGCAGCACAAATTAAATACCTACATTTAAGCTATTTAAGCTGTGAGACATAATCACAGAATAAAGAAAGTAAAGCCTCTAGCATATGGAAGAAAAGAATCCTGAATAGCTTTGTCTCTGTGAAATGCATATCCTATCATGTAACAATTTTATAGGGATATCTAACACATAAAGATCCAGTGTTAGAAATAGAATTAGAAAAAAAAACACCTTCAAAGTAGAATCAAATTTGAAATGTATTTTTTTCTTACACTAGTATCCCTGTTTTGAAAGTAGTTTGTAAAACACTTCATGGCACAAAGGAAGCCAAAACAGTGTTAGTGTATCCTTCTAGCAAGATTAACCTGCAACATATCCCCGTGTCTGAAATCAAACATCTGCATTATTTGATCTAATGCTATTAATAAACATGAAAGCTCTGGCACCTGTGAGAGAGTGAAAAATGGAACACAGAAGTATCTTTTAATTAAATATATTAATGGTAAATAGCACTTCAGCAAGGGAATTTTATTTTATTTTTTTAATTTGGCTGTAGACTAAATATATACTCAAGTAACTTTCAATTATTTCAATATATATTCAGCTAACTTTTCTGGTATATTTGTTTACAAACTTACTTGTTCCCTGAGGCCTCAGCTATCATGTGCTGGAGCAGCAGCAGGCAGCGACGCTGCACAAGAGGAGAGGCAAGAGGAGCAACACCTCAACTGCACAACCCAAGGAAACCGGCACCAAACCCATTCGGGAAACCCGGGACACAGCTGGAGGTGGCTGGGTTTGCCAAACTGCATCGGCCTGAGAAAGGTGTCAGCTGCCACGCATGCCTTTGCCTGGGGATGCCTCCCAGGACAAGTGGCAGGCTGCCAGGTGTAAAGCCGTGGGACACAACGCTGGCAAAACCCACACGAGGTGTCCTCTTCTCCCCGCGCGTTTTCCATTCTCAGCTCCTTCCCCGGCGGGAGGGCAGAGGACCGGGCACAGCGCAGCACCAGGGGCGGACAAGGACAACACTCCGAGAGGTGGCACCTGTAGCATCTCTCGGTGCTGCGTTACCCCTCCATGGACCCCCTCCTCGGAGGAACTGGACAACCGCCCCCAGCTCCTGTGCTGGGAAGCTGCAACTAGTGTGCACGACTGGCTTCTCTCCCCACAGCTTTCAGCAGGAGGGACATAAGAAGTCCTTCATTCAAGATACAAAGAAAATATGTATTAAATAGACACCAAGTCTATTCTGTTAATGAAGCCTGTGTTTTAAAAAGATGGAGAATATGGAGCTAGCTCGTAGGATAATGTTAGACTCTGCTTGACCGTTTCACTGATTTACTGAACCACCTAGTGAAAACGTTTGAGCTCATTTAGTAAAACGTATGTATGAGATTAACAATCAAGAAAAGGCTAAAATTAAAATGAAGAATGAGGAGGACACTAACAATAAGAATTTTCAGGAGTGGAAAATGCTGGGTAAAACATTTACATACTGGAAATGAAGGAAAACGGTGATTTAATTTGTTAGGATTGTGCATATTCAGATCCCGCACAGGCTGAGACGTATTTTTCAACAACAGGCTGATACATTTTCTGTCTGATCATTATGGATTTTGACAACGTCATTTTGGAACCTTGGTTACTAAGATATCAATAATTAAATGCTTTCACACTTTGCTCTTGCAGATACTGGCAACTTATCTTTGTCCTCTGAAGAAGCTAATGGTATAATGGGCAAAACATCAAGAATAATTAAAGAAAATGCTGGTATAAACTCCATCAGAAAAAAATACAACTTCATGCATGGCTCCTGCTTGATATCTCACATCCCTGCACTTAGTTTCAAAATTAGGGAAAGTTATTTCTTTCTGGTACCTCTTAACTGTGTTTTGTCTGTGTTTAGAGGAAGAAGTAATTAATGATTTAATAGCCTCTATGTGTCCTCTCATTTTCTAGTTAAAAGAATAACTGGCTGAAACAGCAGTAGCCCATTACAAGAAGCATCTTTCTCCTTTTGTCTTTTCCTGTAGAAATGCTCCCTGTAACACAGTTCTGCTGAAAGTCGCAAGCCTTGATTTGCAGAAAAGATACTGCAACCCAGTGACATCTCGGAGAGGAGGGGTGGGAGAGGAAGAATTAATTTTAAGGAGCACAAAGTCTATTTTACACCTGTAAGTACATAATCTTTCCTAACTGGGAAATTCATACAGGGAAATTCGAGGAGGTGAAAAGTCCCTTGCTGGGGTACTGGACACACAAGGAGATAGCAAGGATTTAAAGAGCATGTAAAAAGACAACTTTATTACAAA
The DNA here is from genome assembly GCF_000703405.1 of Apaloderma vittatum. Classification (NCBI taxonomy): domain Eukaryota; kingdom Metazoa; phylum Chordata; class Aves; order Trogoniformes; family Trogonidae; genus Apaloderma; species Apaloderma vittatum. Next base: position 24,319 of record NW_009703442.1, on the reverse strand, counting down.
ACTATTAATATCTTGATGCTGTCACTGTGAGAAACCAAGGCAGAACAGATTCATTTGGCTGAACAGTGGATGCAGCTTTATACAAATGATTAATACTTGGCAAACCCCCTCTACTTGGCTCGTCACCAGCAAACTCACTATACTTCCTTCCCAGCCCTCCATTGTATTTTATATAATGACAGACCAGGCTCCAAGCTGAGATGAAGCTCCCGTGTCCAGATCAAATGCAAGGAAACCTCACAAGAAATGTGAACAGCCAGCGTAGCTGGGGTAGTGAAGGACAGCTTGAAACTGCAGCAGATGTCTAACCCTGCAACTAAACTCAGTAAGCACCTATGTCCAGTTATCATTCTGTTCTGAGGGCTAAGATACAGTGTAGGAACAAGAAAAAATATCACAGATTTTTTAATTATTTTATTTTTATCAAAAAGCCTCAGAGAACAGATTAGCAATATCATATAGCACTGTTTTTACATCATCCCAGAAAAGTCTCAAGCATAACTATTAATCATGCAAGTGATAACACAAAATTGTCCCAGAATATCTCTGGAGAGGGCAAGTCTCAAGGTAAAGAATTACAGGACTCTGAAACTGCGTTACACATCGCAGAAACAAGGAACAGACACAAGAAAACCAGTGGAGCCGAGGACAAGATGGGACTAGGGCTGCTTTTCGTCTGACCTGCTGTGGCTGAAGACCTGGAGCTGGGCCAAGGGCCCCCCAGCTCTAGAAGACATTGAACTGTGCCACTACCAAGTGTCCCCAAGAACTGGAAAAACATCGATAACTCCTACTCTCCACATGCAGAACACAATAAACTAAATGTTACCTGACCTATGGAGAATGGTTCCCTTCCAGACCAGCAGTAGCATGTTGTTGCAAATCCTTCTTTTTAAAATGCATAACCCTGTAATTATTTACACAGAAATACTTTTTCCATTCCTTTACGTAACAATTCAATATTCAAGTTGGTGATAAAGTTCTTACAAAAACCACATTAGCTCCACAAATGTTTATCTTTAATCTACAAATAACTACATTTGGAGAAAATGAAATGCTGCCTTTTCATCATTAAATTATGCAAGACTTGCAATCTTCATGAGTAAATTTGTTGCAATGAAAATGGACATCTTGGTATGAATTACAAAGGACTGAAAAATTTGAAGTAGAAATAAGCCACCAAAAAACTACGAGAAGAAATATTACAGGAACCAGTATGTCAACCCTAATTGTGTAATTACTTTTTGGCTTGGTCATATAAGCTAGAAGCAAGAAACAAGAGACAATGGTAATTTCTTACTGCTGAAATGAAGGTGTCAAACTGTCTTGTATGCTCTGTGTGCTCTAAGCTAAAGTTTACATTTATATCATGTTACTTCAATTACAATCTTAAAAGAGACTTGAATACTTCAGCCGCATTAGGCCAGTATTCATAAATGTTAAACACGCACGCTGCCAGTTGTCTGTGTAAATACATTTTCATACATGTGCTTCTTATTGGAATTCTACTGCGTAGATCATTTGTTTCAAAAAGAAAACTTGCTCTTTAAAAAAAAAAAAGAAAAAGTACATTTTGAAACATTTTGCAGCTGTTTTGTTCTTTTTTTTTTCTTTGAGGAATCTAAGAGAGTTACAGACTCAGTCAGTTAACGGCTGCAGCAACACCAAACACAGAAACACAGCAAAACACAGTAATGCTGCTGGGCCTGATGCTAGCAGCCTGACTGGTGATACCCTGACCCGCGCAATAACCGGATTTACCCTGTAAAGATTCGGAATTTTGCCGGAGCTGCCCAGAGTGAGGGCAGAGAGATGGGCAGAGGGCAACGCCGTGCTCCCTCCACTGCTGACCCCTCTTGCACGGAGACATGCCTCCCACCCTCCCCGCACCACCCGACCGGGCAAGTCAGGAGCTGTCTTTTTCAAAAGCAGCCCAAAGCAATCTTTATGCTACTGCACATTATTGTCACTTTATTTTATAACTTATTTGTTTTCATTTCTTCAATTTGCCTCTTGTGGGATTGACTCTCTGTACAGTACTGACAGACGTGTGTGTGAGAAGAGCAAACTTTATTCTTTGGTAGACAGGCAGAAATCAATGAAACAAAGACTGCTTTACAGTAAATAATCAGAACAGAGGGTGGAAGGGAAACAAATGTTAAAAACAGAAACTGAGTATATACGGAGTTGGTACTGGTGTGCATGTTCAAAACCACACAGAGGTGGTGTTAGGATCGTCTCAGCCAAATATGACAAAACTTGTGCTCTAAGCCTTGTTATCATAGATTTTACAGATATCACAGTTTCCTACAGCTCATGTTAGGAATGTTTTTAGCCATTTTAATGGGACTATTGTCAAATGCCTATGCACAGAACTGTGTTAAGACTTAAAAGGAAAAAAAATGCTATAAATAATATATGCTACAAAATTACTTAATACATCTTTTTACACACACATGCTAAGGCTAATTAATATCAGAGTCACTCACAACCTAGTTTTTGACTGTTTCTGGAATGACCTGGGCTTCAAGTGGCATAATCGAGGGGTATTTATGAGAAGTAAAACACTTGCCCATGATGCAGCAATTATTAAAATGCCAAGTATTTAAAGCTTTTTACAAGCTGGAATATTAAGATTACTCCCAGGATGATGGCAAATTAGGGGGTTCACTTAGTAAATTACACAGGTACCTAATGAAGACTCTATTGTATGCATATATCTAGACAAACTATCTCTCTCTGTACAAATAGCTAAATCTTCCACCACTACATATAAATTATGCTTCTTGTTATCTGCATACATAAAGTGTAAGAGAATATCTTTGTATGTTGTCTACAAAGCCCAATTTTCAGAGGATCAAACCCTGTTGAGCAATCCTGTAAGTAGTCTCAGTGCAGTCAGTGACTGATAAATGAGGGTCATACTATTTGTCTGTAAAATACACACTTATTTTAATATACTAAGGATTCTAATTTGAAAGAATTTCAGGGTATGTAAGGAAAAGTATTTTCCCAAAATTGTCTGAAATGAAGCACAACAATATGATATAAATAACTGAAGATTATTTATAATTAATAAATATACAACTTGTGATTTTCTGCATGTATCTGTATTTTTACAGGATGCAGAATCCCTTCCTCTTCTATTTTAGAACTATGCGATTTAGCATAGCTTTTTGTAAAGAGTAGGCCAGATTTTAAACCGAGACTCAGATGCAAACACTGACATGAGCAGAAGTCATGTCCGTGAGATCCAAGACCATTTTTGGCTCATTTTTACCTGGCTTCCTCAATCTCGAGGCATAGGATATGAGCAATTGTGACAACTGTAACATTAGCCGTTCTAGATTTCCTTAGATTTTTTTCCTCCTTTTTTTTTCCCAAAGAACTTTATGAGGATTTTTTTTTTACTGTTTTCTTTCCTTTTTAATTTAGAATCATTTGACTTAAAGAGGTTTTTGTTTTGTTTTTTCTTTGCAGCTGTTTAATCTCCACGTCAGTGTTTGAACTATAAAACTTTAAAAAAGAGACTCTCTTGTTCAACAACTTAACATACAAGTTCTCTTTTCTTAAACTGCGTTTATCTTACACTGAGTGACTAACGATACAGAACATACTGCCAAACCATAGCAAAGGCTAAGCATCTACAGCAAAACAAAAAATTTAATTATAAATGCCACCTCAAAAGTATGGCCTACATATGACTGTTCAATTACAAAGCTGTACACATAAGAACAAATTCTCAGAATTCTCTTGTGGAGCAAGGTATATTCCCCACACACACATTTTATGGGTTGAAAACCAAGGTATACAAAACTCAAGCGACTTCACTTCCAAGAAAAATCAGGAATTCCTAAATCACAGCATTATGTTTCTACACCTCTTTTTCTTAAACCCAGGAGTGCACACAGGACCACAAGGATGTCAAAATAGGAAAGTTCAAAGTCGTAACACTTACTACAAAAACTCAGAAGCACAGATATTCTAAGTCTTGCTTCTGCTGGCAAGCTCTGCAGTTGGGAGTTTCACACGCACTTTAGCCTGACTGTGATTCAAGCTACCTTTGGCAACGTAATGATCAAATAGTTCTGGAGTAACTGCATGGATATAGACAGGGATCCCCGCTTCCCAATTTCTTCCATACTGTGGGATAAATAAAAACCTGTTTAATACTAAAATTTTACTTCTCTAAGTAGCTTTAGTCTATTTCAGGAAAAAAAAAAAAAGCCAAAAAATTACACTGATGTTTCCTAAGATCCCAGCCTCCTTTGGCTGGCAATTAACAGATTCACTAACGTCTCGCTACACTGCGCTAAACACTGTTTGTTCTGGATACATAGTATGTGTGAGAAAGCCCCGAAGTACAGTTTTTTAGGAATAAATATGAATGAGACCAAAAACTTTAAAAGACTACTGTGAGGGAACTATGTATTTCTTCGAGTACCCATACTCTCTTACACTTCATAAAACATACGTTGGAAAATCATTAGTTCAGTACATTGATTTATGACAGATTATAAATATATCTAATTTCAGGAGCCTAATCTCTTGCTGCAATATTTTTTCTATTAAAAAAATACATGTATATGTATATAAAAGTTAGGCCTTCTGGAATCATGTACTCCTAGTTTTGATGTCTGAATTCAGCTCTGTCTTTTCAAGTTTTGGCTCCATTAAAGACACATACAATAAACAAATATATTACTATGTAGGGTATGAACTTCTATTTAAACTTCAAAATACCAGTGTTTACCAGCCACTTTCGAGTGAAGGCAGGTTTTGTGAAATTATTTTTAATAAGCAGGCCCCAGAAAACAGGAGAACCTGAATATCAAATAATGTATTTATGACAATTTGTTAACGTAAATAGTTTGAAAGTACATATCTTGACAAGCGTGCCTGCTTTCAAGCATGACAAGATAATACAATATTCAAAACAGCAAAGATTTAGGTAACAATCTAAAATTGCATCCTCGCAAGTTGCTGACAGACTTGAGAGGTCATCGAGGGCATGGCCACAACAAAGCTTTAAAGGGAACACTTGTTAAAAATATTCTCATGTAATACAATTGGTGGGTTTTAGTTCACTGTCAAATTAAAGACAGCATCTTTTTTATTTTTCATATCTCATAATAGCTTGTTCATCTTTTTTCTGCTTATGTCACCGATATTTCATGTCTGCCTTGATCTTATTTTTTAATGTAATTTACATATGTACAAGCACCAAAAGATAATGATAATACTACTACACAGTGTAACATGGCTAAAATACAACTTCAAACTCCATGATTGCAGCTGTAATTTATGTTCTGCCTTTGTTTGCCATGTTTTGTCATAAGAAACAGAAGTAAAAAACTCTTATGAAGAAACGTTTGGAGAAAATGTTATCTACTTGCACAGAGACAAAAAAAAAAACACTAGCAGTTTTAGGAGTCCTGGCTTGCTTTGGTGCTACCCACCCCGCAGCTGCTAAACAGATCAGGTACAGTGCAGCCAGCACACAAGAGCCTATGAGCATGCAGACTGTAGTTAGTAAATGGCATGTTTTAGTGATTTAAGCGGAATGTCCATTTTAGATAGCAATAAAGGGAAATCAGCAATCAAAGGGAAAAAGCTACTGGGAAAATTACCGAATTACTAGGGTTATTGTGCTGAATTTCAGTTTCAGAAATGGGAAACAACCTTGACATGTATAAAAACTACCCTCCTTTTATTTTCTTCAGAAATACTCAGAAGGCAAAGAGCATTTTTTTTTCACGGACAAGAATGTGTAAAACTCACTGATTCAGTACAAAACTATCTCCAAGAGATAAGCACATCTGTAGCGTTCTGATGCGGCAGTCTAAACACTGGGCGATAGGCCTTGCTCCCTCTGTTTACTGTGATAGCGGGTAACGTGTGCCTCCTGACAATATCATCATTATAAACTTTATTATTACATTTGGTATTTCACGAGATGTCTGGCAGCCGATTGCTGAGACACTGCATAGCGTGTAGTTCTCCCACACGCTTCATGGATATTTACTGAATTCCAGTATAACCTAACCTGCTAATGCTTCTGGAATGTATAAACACTGTTAACTGCTAAATTCCCTGTATCAACATTTCAGAAATAACCATTAAATAAGTTCGTTGCTAACTGTTGAGGAAGATTTTGATTTATTGAATAAAGTATCGTGGGATGAAAATCAAGATCACATTTTCAGGAAGACATGACACATTATCCATAACGAGATGTAATTCTGTACTGAAAGAGTAAGGGTAAAGAGTGTGCTTTTAGAATAGAATCAACAGCCAAATTTACACAGAGCTGTTACCTATCAATACAGACACTTGACTATGATAATATTGTCTATTTATAACTTAATACTATTCTGAATATTAACAAAAGTTTCTTGGCATCACATTAATAATTGTCTAATTATTCAAAAATAAATTAAAATATTCCACCTGATTGAATGCCATCAAACAAAATGTCCGCTCCTGGTTGGGTCATTAGCATTACATTACATCCCTCTTAAAAAAAACAACTGCTAAGCATCTTGTCCTAAATCCTCAAAGGTTCTTAAGCACTTAAACATGCACAACCAAGAAGTGTCTACTGGAATCTGTATCTACATGACAACAACAATGAGCAGAGGCACAGCGTAAAGTTACTGGGTAACACAGGTGAAATTCTGTTTCTTAAGCTGATCCTACAGCTTTCAGTGAAAGCCCAACGAAGTCAACAGCATCAGTAAAAGAATCGTGGTTGAGTTTGATGGGCTTCAAGCTACTGACAATGAAGTCGGCCTGCAGGACCCCTGAGAGCGAAATAACCCACCTGCAGGAAACTCCACAAGCCAAGCTCACTCCCAGCTGCAGTAAGCCCACCTGAAGGCACTGCCTGGCAAGATCCGTGTTGCCCGCGAACGCCAGGAAGGGCCCGGCTGCAGTCGGCGGAACTGGAAAAGGGCTGCACAGCCTCTTGGAGTTTCCCTCCGCATTTATGCCCTACTGTTCTACAACATGGAAGCAGATCCAGGGGAGAACTGAAGCTCTCCAGCCCATAACATTTCAGTTCATTTTTACCACCCGTAGTCCTAGACTGCTTGATCTCCCTTACAAGCCAACGCAATGCTGCTGTTGCGTGCCAGGTGACAGGCGTTTGCTTCAGCTGAACAGTTCTCAGACACAGTCCATCACCCAGAGGCCTGGGAGATCCACCAGGAAGTTCTTCCCACACAGGCTGGATGCAGGGGTGATGGGACGGGACACTCGTGCGGTAACAAAGCTGTGCCACCCACCAGCCCCCCACAGCAGCCCAGCGAGCTGAGAGCATGGGCAAGGGAGGGAAAGCCCCTTTTACCTCCCTGAAGAGGCTGACTTTCTGTCTGGTCCTCAGCTCCTTCACCACACCAAAAACTGGTACCATGTTACCCAGATAAGCAACGTCGCAGACTCATGAAAGAACCTAATGCCTCCTTTTTCAGTGCAAGTGCATCCCACATTGAATTAAACAAGATCCCAATAATAAGAACGTATATTCCACAGGTTAAGAAATTGCCATTTTTAAGTTTCATTGGAGGTCTCATCTGGTAAGTATCGAGCACATCAGTGATCTGACAGACTTCAATAATTATTGCATGCTCAGTTTTTAACACACAAAAAAAAAAGGGACATCTCTGCTGCGTGTAAGCAGCCAAATCTGGGGGACTCCAGAGCATTATTATTATTATTATTACAGGCTTGTACTATTGCTCCTGAGAAGACCCGCTCATGGATTAGCACTCCATTTTGTTGGGCATGACATGAACACGCAACACACAAAGACATATCTACTTACGCAGTATAACCAAACTACTTTACATAAAGTTGATATTGTAATGTAACTATACTCTTCCAGTCCTCACAACAAAGCATGCCAGTCATTTTATCACAAATTTTTAAGTATTTTGTTTCCTTCCATCAACATTTAGTAAATCAACTTTACAAAATGTCTATAGTGTCTACAGTAAAATTCATATTACCCTAATGCAAAACCACTGCCAGTGAACACGGAGTAACAGAAGATGTTTTCCTTTGAGAAACATTAAATACGTCGCTTTTTCACGACTGAGCACAAGTTTCAAAAGGACGATAACTTTGTTTTGTAATTTGTTTATTGCTTAATCATGAAGACCAGATTGAGCGTTTGAGTCACACAGTTTTGTGTTGCACACTCCTACAACAAGAATGTGCTGTAAAATTTTATTTCTTTTTCCTTCATTCAGCTTACTGCTTGTCCTACTGCTTATTCAGCTAACCATCTCAAAATGAAATGCAATCACATAGCAAGATTTCACTGCTGCTAGAATATTTTATACAGAAAACACATAAGCATGCAGAAATAATGCTCCATTATTCTCATATATTACATGGGAGAATTTGCTAACTAATATAGATAGGAAGCATTTTATTGCAGGCCCAGAGCAAAAACAAAGGAAGACAAGGTATCCTGGGTAAATGATACATTTGAGCATATAAAAAACCACTCACAGCGTATCTTTGCTGTTTCATGTTCTACCTTCTACTTTTCAAATATTCTTTCAGTAAAATGTTCAACAAGTCCAATCCAGTTAGTCTACCTGGCTGTCCCTCCATTTTAGTCATAAAGTTAAGGCGGTTAACAGAATTGTACTCTTACACACAAACTATGTAACTAATTAAACCAATCTAGCAATGGCAAGGGGATTGTGGCATTAACTAGAAAGCAAAGCATACATTTAAAACAACAGCACGATGTATATGGGATCCTGAAGGTAAGTAAATGAAAGTAAGGTATTTCTGTTTGGGGGGCCATACAGTGGTACAGATCTCTACATCTCAGTGTTTTCTTCTCCATGGCACTAGTCCTTCCTCTCCCTTCTCCTGAAGGCTTTTCCACTCCTATTCCTTTCTAGACAATTACCGGAGACATTAGAGTGGAAGTAGCACCCTGCCTGACGGCTTGCATCTGATGATTCCTTATCTTCAAGGCCATCTGGCTCTGCTCCTGGATTATCAGGTGACATAAATTAGTCATCTTGCACCTATGACAGTAAGCCCATTATCTTTTTCCCCTGTCATTTCTGAAGAGGTATCCTAGAAAATATGCTGAATAAAAACAAGGTACTTCTCATACTTTACATCATGTAAGCAAGTACATGCAAACATATTTCATGCATTTCACTGCAGTGTGGCTCGGACACTGAAGGACGTGCACTTAGAGAACACCAGGACATCTTCCAAGCTTCAGGCTTAGCTTGCAGAAGACTTTTCTTAAGCACACTGCTGACAAACTGAAAACTGGAGATAAGAAATTTTTCTGTTTCACTGCACAGGCTTGTAGAACTGAAACCCGAAAATAGTTGTGCATATAAAAGATGGAACAGCAATCTACACTGAGAGGAATAAAAAGGGCAGCTAACCTTAAAAATGTGGAATAAAAAGTCTCTCATATCAGAAAACTTGAGAAGGAAACACATATTCCCAATTCTTTAAAGAAACAGCACTCTCTGAAGACCGTGAGAAATACCCTGGATCTCTTGTAATGAGGAGGACAGACCTGAGAACTGTCAGATAGCTGCAATGTAAGAGTCTGGAATATGCAAGTGTATGTACTGGGGTGGGGGGAAGTGTTACATGCTTATTCAGTTCAGCCAAGCATAGGACACAATTCAGCCAAGCACGATATATGTATTTCCTCAAGATATTTTTCTCAGTATTCAAATATCATGTAACTCAGTGGTTCTTACTGAGATACTACGTTCTACTTAACACAGCGAGTTAAACACTGGCAAACATTTGATTATTATTTGACTGTTTATTTTAAATTCTCTTTGCACATTCTTCCACCAGCTAAAGCAAAACAGTTTACTATCTGTTACGGTGTTAATGTTTGACACAGTCTGGTCATTTTTCACTTCATGTGAACAATAAGGCAATCTAGCTTTAGCACGTTCGGTACCAAGGTTTTTCAACTTCCGATGCAGTTTTCTTTATACAAGTGCAGAAGCAACCTGCATTTGGGAAAGGATAAGGAAAGGACTAGAACAGAAAAATCCTTTTGTGGACTCCAACCTCTCTCACCTGTGAATCAATAAACACTGCAAATGGAGAACAGCTATTTTGTCTTCCCTCACCCAAGCATGGAAAAGAGATTGGGAAAAATCAGAGGGAAAAGAGACACCTCGATTTGATGAGCAGAGGGAAACAGATTATCACAGGGAAATTTTGTCTATAATCTGCTAAGAAATCACTATCAGACTAAACAATACCTGCCTATATTCCAACATGCAGCCATCTATCCATATGTCTCTTATCCAACATTTTCTTGATGTCAGCACTATATATCCCTCCATTAGGGAACTACTGCCACAGGTCCCCTATCAGTAAATAAAACTGTGATCAGCAGATCTGAAACACAGCAAACACTTGAAAAGGTATCAGAGGTGTTGATATGTGAAAAGGAGACAAATCCATTTCCCAGCAAAAGAGGAAAGAGCTCTGCAGCCATAAACATGTCACCTCACACACAGGCATGGCTATGCCACATTTATTTAATACGCAAAAGCATGCTAGAGAAAGCACTGCATTACCCATGCACAAACACATACCCACTTGCCCTGTGCAGGCACAGGGCCTACACACCTATGACAAAAAATGCCAGTAATATGTCAAACTGAATTATCATTACATATAGATGAAAAAAAAGAAGTTAGTCAACTAAAAAAATACCTGCCAATAACTCTAAGACAACATCACAACTTTACATGAAAGTGCCACGCGATTAGCCACGGGTTATACTGACGTCGGTCACACCATGTACGGAGGATATTTCTAAAGCTGATGCCCGTATGTACTACTGCATTTCTAAGAAAAATTTTATTATTTCTCACACTGACTTTGGTGAACATTGCATTCTGGGAAATCGCTAATATGAAAAGTTAATTGAGGCTACAGACTTCTCCAAGTCATCCAAGTTAACTTCGGCCTCAGCTTCCTGCTACCAGTGTTGAAATGAAGAGCTCCATGCAGCAGATGTGTCATACCCTGTATTCAGACGGTACCCTGCTTCCTTCTTAGCTGTGTTCTCTCCTCCTCGAAGTAAATACTGGAATGATTACAAGTGAAACAGGGTGTAAGAGCAGAAAATGTGATAGAGGCTACATACATTTAGCACAGGAGCTGCTTTTGACACACTGCTGCAAAGAACTATGCGAAGAATAATCAAGGAATTAGCTGACGTGAAAGGGATGGGGCGTGCAGTAACGGCGTGCGAGATTTTCATCCTGCAATTTTAACTCCCAGTATTTCACAGCATATATCCTTGCAAGTCTTGCTAACAATCAACACCAGTATCTAGTCTTGATATTGAAAATAGTGGGTTTGTTCTCCTGGCTGCACAAACTCAAAAGTTTCTTTGTCCAGTTCTAGAAAACAGGGAAGTATGAAATCGAAAATTAAAAAATATAAGGAGAAGGAATATGGCAGTCACCTCTGCTTCTTTACTTTTATAAAGAAATTCTCAAAATCATACTTATCATACGGTCATCATACTTATGTTCCTCTGTGAGCACTATGTCCACAGACATCTTACCTTCTAAGGGATTTTTTTGACTACATGAGTGCTTTTCCCAACAATCAAAAACACGACATGCCATTCCCACAAAGATGGGTTACTGTATGACAGCTTCAGACACACAGATCTTTGGCAACTACAGAGTTCAAACCAGTCTCAATTTGCAGTCCAACCGCAGCGTGGGCTCTGCCTGGCTGGTTTGCGAACACCGGTCAGTGCTGCTCTACACCAGGAGCGCGTTTCTGTGCGCGCTCGTGCTGGGACTCACGATGCTGCAGCTACCACCAGGGTACCCAAACTCTGAGGAGTTGGAAATTGGGCTTTGTAGCACCCGTTCCATCATTCCAGCTAAAAATTATAGGATTGCTGGAAAAGTGAGTTCAGGAGTCAGCTCGCAAGAGCCTCTTAGTCCACACACTGATTGGAAACAAGGTAGGTATTGCCTCAACACCTTTCCTACCCCGAATGAAGAGCAACGCTGCAGACTCGCCAAGCTTTGCCTGCCTTGCTGATGGCAGAACGGGTGCAACTCTGATAGCTGCTGTACAGGATGGCAAACCAGACAATACACTGAAAAGGTGCCCCAGAATGAAAAGGCTGGATGAAAGCCGTAGGATCCTTACTTGGGCAGACTAACCACACATTCGAGTAACTGCCAGTGAAGATAGCAAAGCTGAAAGAGGCTTAGTGCAAGCATGCAGGAGATTTGTGACAGAAAGTTAGAACTCCATGTCAAGCCTTTCATGCAAACAATAAATATTACTTCTGCTCATAATCAGACTTTTCTCCAGCATCGTCTTTGAATGTTGAACCTTTTTCAATTAATTAAAAACTATGCACTGCAGAGTGCATATTTTATCAGCCCTCAGCTGCTTAAGTGTCTAGAAAAGACCAGGCAGTTTTTCTTTTTTCCAGGCAACCCAGAGCAAGTACTTGCAAGGGTCATATCTTTTTAATTATCTTTTCTCTCTTTGATTAATTATTCCGTCTGACAATAGCGTGTTTCTAATGCTATTCACCTGCCTTTGATGATTGACAACTTTTCTGTCTGATTCAAAGCAAACAGCTGCTGCCATGATTGCCTAGCAACCAGGATGTGATGGATGAGCCCCAAAGATGGATGGCTGCAATAAATCATGTCTCCAGCTATAAAACTGAAAAAAGGGATAAGAATAAAAGCGAACAAAAAACAAAACAAGGTTTCTTCCCATGAGTGCACTCAGCTCCTTACCAATTACACCTGAAATGGACTTTGTGTCTATTAATAGCAAAGTTTTCTAATCAGTAAGAATGCAATGATGCCATTTGTATCAAGGTGTGTTTACAATTGTTCCAGCAAATTGGCACTTGTACTTCAATTACCTACTGTGTTACACAAGTGCAGGGGTAGGAGATCAAAGTTTTACCTTCTACTGTTGAAGTCTTTATAGAAAATATTATGGTTTTTCAGGGTTTTCTCATGACGTTGGACTTGAATAAAGTGTGTAAACGTGAATTCTCCTTACTTTTGGCAACTGAGTGTACCTAAAGCAAACTGAACTGAATTTGTAGAAGGAATAACAAACATTAGATTTCTGAAAAACTTGTTTCTCTAAAACTCATAAAAAGTCATTGCTGGCTTTGTGAAACATGTTTTAACCTAAATGCTGTACACTGTTTATTAAATATTGCCATAATTCCCTCTTGCTAGGAGGGCATCTTGCAATAAAAGTGACAAGCAGCATTTCAAAAGTACCATCTACCTGTGCAAATTCAAGTTTGATTCAACAAAAAGCTATTCCCATCTAATTTTACCTACCATTCCCGTCAATCCTTTGATTTTTGTGTGATATGCCAGGCAAGAAACATTCAATAGTTTGTCAACTCAGAACAAGTTTAACCAGGCTGTGTATCGCCCTTGCCCCGAGATGTCTGTGCACAAACACCCCATCACTTGAGGCTGGCACTACCTATTGCTGAAGCTGCTCCACTGTTGGATGGTCTATCTCCCGATAGCTGCTGCCTGTACTTCCAAGATGAGACCCAATTGCCCATAAAAAGCTGCTTCCTTAATTCTTCAGCAGGTGGGGGTGTCCTGGCTCCAGCAAAAGTGCTTCCAAAAGGGAAGGGAATGCCCTTGCTATTTACCTGGATAGGCTACCCACCGCCAGGAGTGTCCTGGACACCTGGGAGCTAATGCCAAGACTCAAAGATTCACAACCCTGGGTGAAAAGAGTGGGTGGGGAAAAAAAAAAGAAATGCAAATACTGAAATAATTATATTCTAGAACTTTTTCTTTGCCTTTATGAGACCAAAATGCAGCTTGTTAGGGAAAGGAAGCTGGAGTGTGTTAATCTGTTCGCAAGCACATTTCTAAAGCACATTTTTCTACTGGAACTGGCAATGCCTGACAATGCTACACTGGAACACCTACAGCCCTGCTTATATTTTAGCGTTACATACAGCTCGTCTCTGTATTCATGCAAAAGATTGCCTGTATCCTTCCACGGGCCACAGCTCTGTCTACGTTCTTTACAATTATTGAAACGCTCTCACTAAAAACTTAACTCTGTCTCTGCCCATCCTGCTCTCAGTTGTACAAACACAAACACACATGCACACACAGAAATCCAGCCCCTAAAACAATTGTAAGGCACTCCTGTAATGACCGGCTAGTATCTGGTAACAAACAATGAGAAAGCAAAGCCATCAATCACAACGTGCACGCCGCGGCCTCCATTCTGTCCCAGCTCATCCAACTCTCAAGTTACAGCTTTACACGGCAAGTCTAAATAATATTCAAAATGATAAATGGCACTATAAGCCTGATATCCATCATCAATCTTTTTTTAAGGAACATCCATCTTCAATAATGCACGTTTGAATCATGTGAAACCAAGAGCTCCCAGATTCATTTACACAACCCCCAGCAAGCTGGTGCTGCTTGAATGATACGTGTCAGCCAGTTTGTCCCAACTGCTAAACTTGGGGGGAAAAAAAAAAAACCAAGAAAAAAAAAAGAGAAAAAAAAAATAAAGAGAGAGTGAGCAAGAAAGAAAACGGGAGGGGAAAACCTTCAGGGGGTCGAACAAGACGACTTAGCAGATAATACGAAAGAACATATCCTCTTCAGTCACTCTGCCAGGTCCCCCCAGCGCGGGCGCTCTCCCTCCGGCCAGCGGGCGCTGCGCGGGCGCGGGGCTGAGCAGGCCTGGGAAGGAGCCCCCCACGCCCCCCCGCACTGCCTGGCAGGGCCCGTGTGATAAATGACACATGTCATTCTGTCGGGAGGGAAGGGTGGGTCAGTGATGTATGGCTCTGCTGAAAAGGAAATCGACTGTTTGGCATGGTGCAGATATTCTCCACCAGGATTTAGTTTCAGAACTCTAAAATGAAATCTCCGATGTTTCAAGTGCACACTCAGGGCAGGCTGACGTGCGGCCAAGGCAGCTTTTTTTCCCTCCTTTTCCCCCCCCCCCCCCCCCCTTCTTTTT
>NW_009703442.1:0-7500 GCF_000703405.1 Apaloderma vittatum | reverse complement strand
AGCAACACTGAAGATTGGCTTCTTAATGAACTACATCTTTAATCGTGCAGAAAAATATATGCACACATACAGGACAACCTGCCAGTTGAAATCTTCAATATCTGAAATTCAGTCGTTTAGTAAGTAATGTACTTTAAAATAAATGTTAACTCTGACGGAATATGGAAGCAGAGGTTCCACTCCAAACAAGATTTTTAAAAGAATTTTACATAAAGTATTACAATAAGGTGTTTATATTTTTTCATATGCTTACCATATTACTTTTATTATGTGTAGCATCAAAGTGATTATAGCAATTACATCTAACAGAATTAATTATAGAACATCCCATCATTCCTAAATACATAATGCATTAGAGGTAAGCCAAAGAAAGAAAACATCTTGACTGTGGTGACTATTGTTGGAGTAATTTTTTCTCGAAGCATAAAGGTGAAACCAAAATAGAAAGAAATATATAGAAACAGTGGAGTAACACAATAAAATGTAAAGTACAAAAATCTGAATCTAAAGGCAGGTACATTTTTAACAGAGACACTAACCAGCACAAAGCTGCACTAGCACAAATACCCATGAAAAATCCATTAATCACGAAATATGAAAACTAGCCAATTCACCTAACCAATGTGTTAGTACATAAAGACAAGAGTGTATGGGTAAAAGAGTTACAAGCCTTTACGTATGCAAAATAAATTCACTCAAAGCTTCATTAATATTAATTTAAATTCAGAACCCATTTACATTAAATTGTTCATTAAATATTGCCTATTTTATGCAACATGCATTCCGCAAAGAACACATAAGAAACTAAAACAGAGGGCTCAAGTTAACGATGGAAATATCAAAAGTAAATGAATTCGAATCATTCCAAACGAATAACAAAACCGCTCTCTCCTCTATGTCAAGGCGCGAAGTTTGGTGGGAGTTTGGCAGACGGGCACGAAAACCGCTTTGCCTCCCCTCGCTAGGGCTTGGCCAGTGCCCCTTCGACCTCCCCACCACCATACAGTCTGCCTAAACCAAGAGTTATTTACGGACAGGACCTAAAAACCACCTCCGTGAAAATGTTCGCTAATCATGAGCGCACTGACTCACTTCTGAACTTGTATTTATTCCAAGCGATGTCAAGTTTAGCTCAGCTGTTGAGCAGTAACCCCTGGTGCGAAGAGGAGGGGAGGTAAAGGTAAGGCAGGCTGGGAAGGGAGAGCTCTTCGCTGGGAAACTCCCACACCAACAAGCACCGTGAACTTAACGCGATTCCCAACAGCTGTTCTGAATGAAGAAGAGAGAGTCATAATTAATAACATGTGTCCTGACAGAATTAATTAATAATTTATAATTAAGTCTAAAATACAAACTTAGATTGTTCTTGAAGAGTCGCACCTTTACAGCCCGAACGAGGCAGGTAATGGCATTAGCAAAGAGCTCTCGGATATTTTATGATCTTCTGCTAACTCCTTCCCCACTCTCCCTCCACCCCTGGGGGAAAAAAACCTTTGAACATTTTCTGAGAAATACCTTGAAGTTGATGCTTGCAATGAGAAGTGTTTAAATTCTGCAGATTGGCTCTCTACTGAGATGACCAAAATTATCTTTCAGGCACAAAATCAGGAAAATGCAACAGAATGAATCTCGCAGTCTCTGAAATAAAGCCCTACTTATTTCAACTTTTACACTTCTTTTTATGAAAATGGTAACAAACAATTTTAAGCTCTGACAACGTTCTATTCTGTATTATTATACTTAAGGAAACTACAACACGTTATCTCATGGACCATGCACTAAATCTTTTGAGCCAATTTTCATGCCTTTTTTTTTTTAATGTTGAAATCAAGAAAAATCAATTGCATAAATTTTTTCCAATCCTCCTGCTTTAGGTAATAACACACACAAAAAAAAAGCAACACATCTATTGTTTAGTGGGATTTTTAAAATTAATTTAATGTCTAACTGTAAATGCTGGAAACTAGAATTAATCTGTCTGGATAAAAAAAGGCTTACAGACATTTAAATGCATGTATCGGGACACTTTATCAACCTAACATAAAATTGTCATCTTATCTTATTATATGACTATTTTATGCATGTGTCAAAGAATTTAAAAATGAATGCCTGTCTATTCAGTCTAATTACAACTGCATATTATCTGTCTGGATGTACCAGTCCATATCATTGTTACCAAATACAATATATTGTATTCACCTTTCATTTTTAACTTAAGTCTGATAAACCACAATTTAGGCGTAACTACATTTAAAAAAAAAAAAAAAAGCCAAACACACACAGAAGAAAAAAAAAAAATCAGACTCAAACACCTGAGGTAGATTGTTTAGTAAATGATGCTGAAGTATTTCATAGATAAGATAACACACAGTTGCTCTGCAACTATGTTATTTTCAGTGTATCATAACCTTATATATATACATACACTCTTACTTGACAATGCAACACTTCAGGCATCTTAATACTTGATCTACTAGCAGCACCTTGTAAATAGGGCTGCATTAAAATCTGACAATCTGCATTTGGATTCGCTAGGAAACGGTCATGACATTGGATTAAAATATGGATTATTACACCGCAGAACTAGCGGTGCCAAGGTTTGCTCAGAAAAATAACACGTAAGGTTACTTTATGTCCTGGCAAATTATTTCTTTTCATTCACTCTGTAAAACCATATGTTTCTACATAAGTGTGCACATAGCACACTTGAAAATTTACCCCACACTTCACCCTGAAGGTGATCTTTTCTGTACAGTTTCCACTAATCCTGGAAACAGGGCTGACAAAAAGGACCCACTCTAATCCTGCTAACTCACCCTAGCTTCACTGCATTTCCCATAACCCTGCAGCAGTCACAATTCATTCTAATCACTTTACAAAACAATCTTTAGTAAAAAGAGGAAAAATGCAGACTTGTAAGCCAATTTAAGAAATAACTGCTGATACATCAGTTATTGACTATTTCACTCCTGCTCATGATAGTGCTCAAGGCAAAACCGAGAACAAAATGACAACATCAACCGCACGCAATAAACTGTGGCCCAGGAGAGCACTGAAGCCCTAATTGACAGCTGTCAAGCTAATGGGAGAAATGGCAGCTGATTCTGGAAAATTCTGTTTCCAGACAGATATTCAGGAGAATTTATCAGGCCTTTTTATATTTATGCCCCTTCTTTTTTTTTTTTGCATTGTTCCTCGCACTTTGCTGGAAAAAAAAAAAAAAAAGGAAAAAAAAAAAGCAGAGGACAGCCATAACTAATCATTTTGTCAGCTTGCTGCTAGGAAGAATCTCTGTCCAACAGAGAAATATGTGGCAGGTTTGGAGGCAAATAACATACCAAGGGCTGACACTGCAAGTACCTTTATAGGTAGTCTACTTTATCGCTACATTTACTTTTGGGGTATGTATGTAGTTGCAAGCAATTCCCATAAATTAAAGCAAGCATTCAACTTCCCAAAGTCAGAGCTGCCTGGAACTCTGGCTGCAGAACCCGCATGCCATCTTGCATCTGTCCGTCCGTGGTGCACTCCCAGCCTGGCTCTGGAGGTGCTGATAACCAGCAAGAGCCCTGAAGTCCCTGAAAAGTAGAAGTGCTCCGCATCTCTGAAAAATCGATTTAACGTATTTCAGTATTCGCACTGACCATGTACATCTTTTGAATGTAAGCACGGAAGTTGTGAAGAGCCTAAAAAGTATGCAGCTACCTCCAGGGTCTAAACCATACTATATAGAAAAAACAAAACAAAATAAAACAAAAAAAACCCCATAATATGGGCCCAAGTTTGTTTATTATTTTAACAGAGGCTTCAAAACTAAGTGCAGTTGTGTGGGTCTAAAAACAAAAAACAACAAACAATAACAGTTGCATTAAATTAAAAAAAAAAGTACATGAGTTTCCAACAAATCATTAGTTCCCAAACCCTTCTCAGAAGAGCTTTTTATGTATACAAAATACACATTAAGTCATTTCTGTCAGTAAGAAGTACACTTTCTTCATCTTTTAAATAGGCGGTTTTTTAAAAGCTGCAAGTGAAAGGTATAAATTTAGGTGAGATAATTACTGTTTGCATCAACAAGACTGGCCTCTATTAATACGGTATCTTAGCTCTCCTATATGGTAGCCTCTAACCAGTAAATACGTTCTTCCTCATGACAGAAGTCTTTCGAGCAGCAATCCTGACTATCTTCTTGCTTTAACAGGTGAGGAACAAAATTGTGATCCCTGACTCTTTCTCCCAAATTTATCAGTGATATTCACCTGAGTCTCAAAGCAAACAAACCTAAATTATCATTTTTACAGATTCTTGATTCTCAGAGACAGCTTTAGTCTTCCACAGTGTGGTGTTAACACTTGGGCTAGACATAAAGAATTTGTGCACCTGTCTGTTATGTCTGCGAGCTCTGTACTGCTGAGAGTTCTTTGTTGTTGTTATTCTACTCCAGACCATTAAAAGGGCCCTAATTCCTATGACATGATTATCCAGGTACCAAAGCCCATTTGTCACCTGCAGCAGAAAATTGAGTTAATGCACAACTAAAGGCAACCAGGACTGTGTAATATCAACTTGATTACATCAAACTAGCTGCAAACCTAATTCTGCTGGATGACACTGCGTGGAGCTTGTCATCTCCAATCATTAAAGCTGTCAGGAATCCATCAGGTTTACAGCTAATTAGGTGAACACTAATGAAGCTGGCAAAACAACTTTTCTTTTTTTATGGCTGAGCGGACCTTTCAGTTTGGAGAAAAAAAAATTCTCGAGTATTCTCAAGGTTGCTGGGGACTGGATTTCCTGAGTTACCAATCAGCAGACATCTTTAATTCTCCCCCCACCACCACCTTTTTTCTCTCTCAGTACCAAGCAATCAATTTGTCATCACTCTCAGTATGCCACAAAAGCAGTCATGAACCTTATAACTCACAGCTCTGAAGCCAAAAAGAGGGGGGAAAAAAAATGTAAGTTTCTTCTGTCTTAAAATAAAACGCCTCATACAGCTCACTTATTTATCTTCATGCACTTATCAACAGCATAAATGTTCTTGTTTTTTCACTCTTCTCAAATAAGTAGCCCTTCAGTCATTCTACATCCCCCATATCCATTAGGCAGAGGCATTTTGATAAAGTAAAGCCAAAGCTAGTGTATGGGAAAGAATGAAAGCACTCACTCTGCCAACTTCTGATTGACCATTAAGCTATTGATGAATGTGCCTGTCAGGAGAGAGACAATTAAATCAAATATGAAACAAAGTCGTTTTGACGGGTCATTTTGATAGAGCAAAACCATTCTTCCATCTCCTATTAGTCCTGCAGTCAAGTTTTTGTAATGAATATTTCTTAACTAACCTGTTATTTCTTAGCTGTTTTTTAAGGTGTTAAAAGAAAAAAGCCTTTGCTTTCACTGCTATTAGGAAAAGTAGCATTTCCAATGTGACCAATAAAACAGCATTTCAGCTTTGGAAGCAATTATACACAATACTAAATGTTTAATGTGGCTATCAAAAAGCTAAAAGTTTAGAGATTACACTCCTGCTAAATATGAAAGATAGATCACACGTCACGGGCGATTCACTTGAGAAAGGAGGGAGAGTAGGGGAGAAAAAGAAAGATACCTCAGAACGTGTGTTTAGTGCAGAAGCATTTTCCTCCAGCCTACGGAGAGCCCAGCATACAGCACAGTCAAATACGTCAAATACTTGGAAGAGCTCAATTTTGCAGAACTAAACTAAATTAATGTTACAAATTAGAATTTTGCAACTATTAGGAAAAGTTCACCTTTTTAATTTTATTTGAGAAGTGTTACTTGATGGCACAGGCCAGAAATGTAAAATACTATTCTGAAGTATTTGGCTACGATATTGTTTGCTAGATCATATCGCTACGGCACTGCAAAACTTTGCAAACTTTCTAGCTGTTAGTATGCAGAGCGAGACAGCTAGGAAATCTGCTACTCTGTTTCAAGCGTACCAGCGGAATGCATGTCTATATCAAAGGAGAGAAGAAAGGAAATGTGGACATAGTTATTTACAATTTGTATCCCTCGCTGTTTACTAAATTCAAACCACACCGCTCTGGGAAGTCATAAGCCAGCGTGAGAGGACTGTCACGTTTCCGAACACCCGTTTTCTAACATCGCCTTACCAAGAAGTTGCAGGACTACCTGCTTCAAGTTGTTCTAAGCCCAAACTCCGAACGCGCTACCCGCGACGCTGCCGGAGCCTCTGGAAAACTTCTGCACCCGGCCTCTGGGTACAGAGCCTGCCTTTGTAAAAGGGCAGCTGTGGCCGTTACACGTTCGTGCCTCGAACCAAAGGCAACCCTGCTCCTCCAGCCAAGGCAGCCCCACGCCTCGGGAAGCCCTGGGCCATGTGGCGATGTGGCACATCCAGCCAGGAGCCCCTCAAGTTGCGCTGACGGAGTTGACAGGCCTCGTGTGACGTCACCGAGTCTGGCGTTACCATGGCAAGTGATTTATTGATGTTTATCGGGAATGAATAGATCAAAGGCAGCCAGATGACAGGCGATCAATCAGCCATCAAATCAAGGATGGCAACAGGCCAAGGAAACCTTTTCCAGCCCACATATCCCCAACTAAGGATTACTGTAAAATTATGTGGGGCTTTTTTTTTCCCCTCTGTTTTCTTTTCAATTTGGCTCTTCCAAAAAATACTGCCTAAGTTTAACAGGAGTTGACATTTCTGGCATAAGGAAAACAAAACAAACAAACAAAAAGCCTCATTGGGACAAAGCCTCAAGAAGTATTTCTAAAAAGAAGAAAAAAATTACGGAGGAAATTGTAAAGGCACTATAAAAAACATTTGCCAGTCATTTGACAATACACAGACCCTTTTTTTTTTTTTCCTCTTTGGTTTCCTTTGCAGCTTTTCATCTGGACTCATAAATAAGAAATCCATAGTATTAACAGAAGAGGTTGCCAAAGAAAGTGACCAACTAGGTGGGTCTGTCTGTCCAGCAGAGACACCACCAGTGCGGTACAAGGAGAAGAGAGAAAAAGATAAAAGTTAGGCAAAAGAATCAGTTCTGAGATTGGATCTTCAAGTAACACTGAGGACCCCCCAAATCAGTTTGTCCCTACTACTTCGTTCACAGCGTGCCCTCTATGTATACATACACAGAAAAAAAAATACTAAAAAAGAAGAAAATATATTTTCACTGGCTTCCATAAACCGTCTGCCTGTGAGGGAAAGGGATGGGGAAGAATGAAGACTACGAGGGAGAGAAACAAAGTAGGTGCCAAAGTACGAGATGGAAATGTACAAAATTCGCCTCCTTCCCCCACCCCTGGAGTCACAGAGATCGTACGTGTACATGTAGCATGTGCCTGCTCACACCCGCCCGGCTTTCACAAAGTCTTGCCCCCAGAACTGAGTCAGGCGATGGCAGAGTTAGGAATAAATCAGTACCAAAGTAGAGAAAGGGCTTCCACGTGCCCCCACTCCTGCCACCCCAAGGAAAAAAATAAATAAAAAAAAACCAAACA
>NW_009703441.1:5765-6421 GCF_000703405.1 Apaloderma vittatum | reverse complement strand
ATCACAACCATGAAGTGCAAACTCACGGGAGAACAGTGCAGGGGATGAGGAGAATCATAGAACCATTAAGTTCGGAGACGAAGTTCAACGTCATCAAGTCCAACCATCTACCCCCCATGGCCACTAAACCATGTCTCCAAGTGCCACATCTACTCATTTTTTGAACACCCCCAGCGATGGCAACTCCACCGCTGCCCTGGGCAGCCTGTGCCAGTGCTCCACCACTCTTTCAATGAAGAAATTTTTCCTCATGTCCTGTCTAAACCTCCCCTGGTGCAACTTGAGGCCGTTTCCTCTTGTGCTATTGCTGTTACTTGGAACAAGAGACCGATCCCACCTCACTGCAACCTCCTTTCAAGGAGCTGTAGGCAGTGATGGGGTCTCCCCTCAGCCTCTTCCAGAGAAGAGAAGGGGCAGAGCCATCATTTCATTTCAAAAGCTGCTGTGCCCACAGGACCCAGCGATGCTCAACCCACCCAGCTGCAAAATGCATCCACCTACCTCTATTTTTTTTATTTTTTTTTTAAAAAAAACCAACCCTTCCCAAACTGATTTTGGACCGGTACCTGGCTGCGAAGTGTCGGTCTGACCTCGCTTCGCCCTCACGCAGTATTCCCACCGGACACCGGCGTCTTGGACGTACTGCTCCAGGTCTT
>NW_009703441.1:0-5734 GCF_000703405.1 Apaloderma vittatum | reverse complement strand
TCGTGGCGAAGTGGGGCGGCCCCCCCCGCCACAGGAAGGGCTGCTTGCGGAAAAGGACGCTGTGCAGGCTGGCCAAGCCTTCCTCCGTGGGGTTGGCGGGCTTCAGGCTGTACTGCTTGCGCCCCTCGGAGCTGTGCCAGGGCTGGCGGGTGTTGTTCACCCCCCGGATGTAGTGGGTGCCTGCGGAAGGGGGATGAAAGCGAGCGTTGTTGGCCACAGCCTCCAAAAAGCTTGACTCCTCCATCCCTCAAATCACTGGTACCCATGGGTGCCAGCTCCAGGCTTGGCTGGAGATGCTTTCATGGGACACCTTGACCCCAGGGGCAGGGACATGCATGTGGGTGCCCGATACCCCCCTCCCCATCCACAGGGAGGGGCCCAAATGGCTTCAGCCTCTTCCTAAAACACCCCAAGGAGATGCCTCCAAGGAGATGCACCCCAAGGAGATGCAGGACTTGGTGGGTACCACCTTGCCCATGGTCCCCAAGGCTCACAGCATCCCCCCCGCCACCCACAGCTGACCCCTCGCCTCGGCCCAAGCTGACCGATCTCATGGCGCAGCATCCCCTCCAGCCAGTGCTGCCGGGCTCCTGCCAGGTTGATGGCCAGCGTTGGCCGACTGTCCTCCACCATCATCACCGCCTGGGACAGGAGGTCGTCAGTGAGCTGCACCACCACCTGTGGAACGAGAAGGAGGCGACCGTCAGCGCCGCCGCGGGAGGAGATGCTCGAAACGGCGCTGGGTGTTGTTGGACCTGATGATCTTAAAAGGTCTTTTCCAACCTTAACGATTCTGCAAAAAAAGCGTCCCACACCACGGGTGGCACCGTCACCGGCACCTGCTGCCACTCCTCAAAGAAACCGCGATGAGCGGGAGCTGAGAGAAAAGAGCTGATCCCACGGAGTGGTTGAAATAACGTCTTTAATCTCTTTATGCCCAGCAAACCCAAGTGGGAAGCTCCTGGGCAGCCTCTTCCAGCATCCCTCCGGCTCCAGACCTGCCCCTCCAAACTCCAGCTCGTGTCCATGGGCTCCCCACCAATTTATGGCCAAGTCTGATGGGCATCCGTAGTTGGATTCCATGATCTTAAGCGTTTTTTTTCTGCAACCAGAACAATTCTACAATGCGCCGGAGACCTACCTGGTCACACTAGCAAATAAATCCAGACACCATCACAACCAACCGCTTCATTGTGGCGCCAACCTCTAGATCCTTCCCCCAATAAACATCCCGTGAGGAGGGAAACAAGGCTCTGGCTCCATTTTCACGGAGAATTCTCCTTCTGGAGGCTCCGTGAGCCACAAGGATGGATCTGCATGAGCAAGGACGGGCAACGCACATCACATGGAAAAAAAAACAAACCATCTCTTTTGGGAAACCTGGTTATGGCAAGTGCTGGAGCCAAGACAGCTGCTCCACGTTAAGAAGAGCCAACATGCTTGGCAGCAGCATATTCCGACCTTGGGACCTTCGGGAACAGAGCAATTTCACCTCAAAACCTTTCTGCCACCTCCACATCAACTCCAAAAAAACACTTATTGTTTCACAGCAGACACTGTTCCAGGTGAAAACGTGCACACGCGTCACTACGCCACAATTCTTCCCTTATTTACAAAAAAGAAAAGAGAGGAGACTGAATAGGTTTGCTTTAACTCAGATTTATTGTCGTGCGAAGCTGCTCATCCAAAGCGCAACATAACAGAGCAGATCCTACCAAACAGCAGAAAATACCGACAGCGCGATTGCTTACCTGGATTAAAATACATTGAGAAAAAGAATTCCTCCAGCTCTGAGAAAAAGGGAAGTTACGGCTCATTCAAAAGCAGAAATAAGGAGGTGCAAACACCAGGTTTTTGGTGTGATTTTTAACTGATTCCCATCTCTTCGGTCAGCTCAGTGGGATGAGAATAGAGCCCTGACATCCAACCATGACTTGGCTGAGGCTGAAAGCCTGGGATGCGGGGAGAGCCAGGGGACTGAGTTTCAACCAAAGGAAAGACGACGGGTTTTGTCGCCGCAACATCTTTTTTCTGCCGGAGCACCCAGCTGGGACCTGGACCCTTTGCCAGCGCCCGGGTCTCTGTGGATCTTGCAGGGAACACTGGGGACAAGGCACTGGGTCAAGCGCCCAGGATATGGGATGCTCGGCTGGCTGGGAGGGGGCTGGAAGGTCAGGTCTACCTCTCATTGTCTTGTCACACTTCATCATCCCTATTTGAAAAAAAAAAAAAAAATTAAATCCCAAGGAAGCTGGCATTTAGCAAACTAGATGCAGAAAACCCACCTCCTTCCCTGTCCACCTGTTTTCCTCCAACCTATTAAAAATAACATTCCCCCTCCCCAAGCTCCTCCTCTCTGTTTTTCCCCCGTTTTCCAGCTGCTTCTCCTTGGCCACGTAAGGCTGGATTCCTCCAGGCACCATCCCCAGGGATGCAGCAGCACTAGGACCCCCGTAGCGGGGGGTATTTTTATGAGTTTTTTTTTCTTGGGGTGCGGTTGGCTCACAGCAGTTCCAGCTTCCCTTGCGCAATTTCGAAAGCCACCGCCGAAAACAACCCGCGTGAGAAAAATATTGCATAAACCCGAGGGTCAAACCACATCGAGCTCGTCCCCAGGAACTGAGGGAAGCCAGGACACGGGGTCCTGCCTCCTTCCACGCTGAGAAAGCGCCGGCATCCAGCACCTCAGAGCAGGAGAGGCACCACTAACAGGATCCCCGGAGATGCTCGTTAACGCTATTTAGGTTAATGATATTTCACAACCCCCAGGATTACCGCGCAGCGCTTACCAGGAGTTTCTCCACCGCAACCTGTCACAGAGCCCCCTGAGCTCTGGTGGCGTCACCTGGGCGAGAAGAAAAAGCAGAAGAGCTTCAAGATCTGCAGCTCAGACCAACCCCCGGCCCCAACAAAGAAGCTTTTGAAGATGCGGAGTTAATTATAGAGCAAATACTTACCCAGGAGCACCGGGGTCAAAGGGCAGCGACGGTCTCTGGGCTAACGCTAGAGCTTCTTCTTTATTATCTTTTCTTTTTAATTAAAAAAAAAAGCCATCACGGTTAGTATGGCTCAGGGTGGGGGGGAAGCAAATTGGGCACAGCAAGGGAATTACAGATAAGAGGGGGATACACGCTTGAAATCACCCCGACGATAAATTATTTCGGCAATAGCTTCGGCAAGTTGGGTTTTTTTTCCGTTCGCCACAGGGCAGCCAAGTTCACCAAGGTCGCCGTATTGCGAGCAGATCGAAGCCTTCCCTCCGCGCCGGAGAAATTCAGCGGGATTTGTTACGGGGTGGGAAGGCACAAATGCTTTTAACGGTTTTACAAGCACTTCTCAAAAGTTGCGGGTCGCCCGTCTCGCACGCCGGCACGCAAATGTCGCTCCCGAACCCCGCGTTCCCCGGAGCAAAAGGGAAAATTGCGCAGGGCTGGAAGAAAGCCATGAACACTTAAGGAAAAAAAAATCAAAGTAACCAGCTTTCTGCCCCACCAGCACTCGATGCAGAGTTAGGTTTAACACAGAACCGTGAAAAAGACGAATTTAATCAATTAATTTAATCATGAGATAGACCGCGACCAGCAAGTCCTAAGCGGTGGTTGTGGGACTGGCTGGGCTGGGTACTGGGAATGGTTCTGGGGACACAAAGCTGAATTTTAGGAAGAGATCTGCAGAAAATATTCCCATCTTAAGCAAAGGCTTAGGAGGACCAACGTGCCAAATCCACATCCTGGGGGGGAACCTCAGGGATCTGCTCGCTCGCGGGCACAAAACGCGCCGGGTACCGCCGCGGGAGACGCTGCTTCGGGGGGACAGAGGTGGAAAATCAGCGGTAGGAACCCCCGCCACGACCCAGAGAATATCCCAAAGCCAGAAATCCTTCTCAGATCTTGAACCCAGGACGGTGGAAGCTTTTTGCTGGCAGAAGGGGGACAAAGAAATGACCAAAAACACCTTTAACGAAGCCGTCGGACGTCCCACGCTGGCTTGACACCAGATTAAGAGATGCTGAGCTTTCCCCACCACACATTTCTTAATTGTGCATTTCCCAGCAGGAAAAATCTCTCCCCAGTTTTATTTTTTGGAGCCAGGGGCAAAGGCAGCTGGAGATGTTTGCCATCCTGGGGGTAACGGCGGTGATGAACACCGGCCGCACCAACAAACAGCAGCTCCTCAGGAACATAAAACACTGAAGGGAAATAAACACTAAAAAAAAATAATACATAAATCACGGGAAATCAGTGGGAAAGTAGCACCCACATCCTAACACCAGGGTGCAGCCAAGCCAGGGGCGCAAGGACACCAAGGAGAAAAAGTTTGTATGCAAAGAATCCGAGCCCTTGTTAATCCCTCTCAAAAAAAAAATTAGGAATAAAATAAAAAAAATCAATATTTTTTGCAGCTGGGCTTACCTCTCCCGTGCAGCCTTCCTTCTGCATGTACTTTCGGATCACGGACCAGATCTGGCACTTGCTCAGCAGCCTCCCGCCCGTGGCGACTTCGAAGCTCTCGTAGGTCCCGTACTTCTCCAGGACGGTGCGAATGATCCGGATCGCCTGGCGGGGCAGGGGGGGAAACCCAACGTTAGCACCCACGCCCTCCTCGTCTCCAAAATCCCACCTGTGGTAAAACCCGGCGGAGATAATCCCTGATAAACCTCCCGGGGAAGTGAGATGTTGGGTTTGTGGTCTCTAAGAACTCGAAGGAGGCCACCAGGACGGATGGACACACCACCAGCATTACCAAAAATGTATTTTTTTAAATTTTTTCCCACTTTTTATCACCCTTACAGGCATTTCTAGTGGGAATCAGGCAAAGAGGAAGCCAATAGCACCGTGGTGCCCCAAATGGGGCATGCTGATTTGTTTATTTTCTTTTTTTTCTGTTAAAAAAATTAAAATACAGCTCCCCCTCCACCCCAGGCACAGGTGGAGGAGCAGCGGGGAAGCTGGCGTCGGGTTTGTCTGCTCGCCCAAGGACGCCGGCTTGGCAGAACACCTCTTCCGTTTAAGCTCCAGGATTACAGAAGGAGTTCATCGCGAACGGCCGGCGAGGAGCTTTGCCAAAATAAGAGAGGCTGGGAGGAGGTTACTGCAGGGCGTGAGTAAAGTCCCATCGCACCGGAGAAACACCGGGAGAACCACTCAGTGCTTTGTACCTCCTGAGAAAAGGTGTAGGATGCAGGATGAGACCGCTCACACCGGTGGCGAACACTTAATTTCATTCATTCCAAGCAGATAAAAAAAAAAAAAGCCTCAATTATTCATCTTTTACTCTACTGTTAAGTCAGCTGCACCAAAAGAGGGAGCAAGGGAAGGGGAAAACAGCTCAAACAACTCCTTTTACCCCGTAACTCAGAACGGAACGTGCTCAAACGCAGGAAGGTGAGGTCCTTCCAGGGGTCTGACCCTCAGCCCTGCGTGGCCGGCACCAGTTCAGCTCGGGCAGGCGCTGGGAATGATGGGCTGCTTGGAAAGCTGTTTTCAGAGAGAGCCTGAATCATCCCGATAACTGATAGAGGAAGCGATGGGCGAATAAGGCAACATCCAAAATAAAAACAACCTCACCCTTATAAACCCCCGTGAGAGCCAGGCGGGGACGTTTCAGCAGTCGGCGGGCGATGGGAGCGGCTCGCCGACTCCTTAAGTGGGGTCTACGCTGACTTTACTTTTACTGACCACGTCAGCGGGTGGGTTAAGGGAGCGAGATGACCTTCAGGACCTTCCGAAAACCA
>NW_009703440.1:1435-1955 GCF_000703405.1 Apaloderma vittatum | reverse complement strand
TGATTCTATGATATGGAGCCTAGCTGCAAAAGAACAAACACTTGCACTTTTCTCCATGAGAGAAGGTGGCATGAATGAGAACTGATTCTCTGTGGCAGGGCAATCCATGAGATGTGTAGACCAGCACCACTTTTCCTTGCTGCCACCTTCTATCTGGGAGCAAAAGCTAAACGTTCACTCTTTTGAAGCTAATCTCTAAACTGAGGAAGCTCGGATAAGGATTGAATTTTGTGAATTCAGTTTACAATATCTCATGTCAGATACCTCAGATCCTTAAGGTTCATGTTTCTGTGGCAGGGCAATCCAAGAGAGATACAGATCAGCACCAGTTTTCCTTGCTGCTACCTTCTCTCCTGGAGTAAAGACTAAACATTCTCTCTTTTGAAGCTAGAATCCAAAACGAGGCATCTTTACTCAGTCTTCAGTTTTGTGAGTTCAGTCTAGGATATCTTATGTCATATAGCTCAGATTCTTAAGGTTAGTGCTTCTGTGGCTGGGGGGGGCCGGGGAGGAGCGCAAC
>NW_009703440.1:720-1261 GCF_000703405.1 Apaloderma vittatum | reverse complement strand
ACGCGGGGTGTCGGGAGATGGCCCCCGCCCAGCCGCTAACACGAACAGATGCTCTCTAACCCCCTCCTTTCCCCCCTAAATAGGACGGAGAAGGGAATGAAGTAGAGAGATTTTCAGGTTAGAGAAGAAAAAAGGGAAAGAAAAACTAGAACAGCTTTAATGAAACAATAATTGAAATAGTAGTGAAATGATAAAAATAAAGAACTATATACAACTATATATAAACCTGATATTGAATCTGACTTCCCCTCTGTTAACAATCCCCACTGATGCTGCAGAGCAGGAGGCACTGGGGAAGTCCCAGGCTCAGCGGTGACAGGGAGCTGGATACAGGGAGCTGAATTCGAGAAGTCATGATCTGGATGAAAAGCAGAAGGTCGGATGGAGTCCTCCCTGGACACCGACCGTTGCAGAAAAAGGGAAAAAACTGTGGTGGTTTGGCCCTGGCCGGAGGCCAGGAATTCACCGAAACCGCTCTATCACTCCCCTTTTAGACAGACGGGGGAGAGGGAAGATGTACCAAGAGGCCAGGGGTTGAAGA
>NW_009703440.1:0-336 GCF_000703405.1 Apaloderma vittatum | reverse complement strand
CAACACCCTTCTAGCTACCACTCCAAGAGTAAAAAGAACACTGACAGAGCTGCAATGGGAAGATTAACTCCACCTCAGACTGACTCAATACAATTTACACCTTTTAATCTATACTATTTGAGTCATGCTCAGGTCTCACATTTTTAAATAACTACTGTTCCCAGTCCAGGTCCACCTGAGCTATTTCAATTTTTGCAGCCTTATCTACTTGCTCGTTATTTCAATGTTCTTCGGTGGCGTGACTTTTGGGCACATGAACATCTACATGATGTACCTTCAAAGTCATGTTTTCTACTTGAGTAGCAATATCTTGCCGCAATGCCGCCGCCCAGATGG
>NW_009703439.1:0-18522 GCF_000703405.1 Apaloderma vittatum | reverse complement strand
GGCCGTGGCACGGTTTATGGATCACGTGCGGTA
Source organism: Apaloderma vittatum (assembly GCF_000703405.1). Classification (NCBI taxonomy): domain Eukaryota; kingdom Metazoa; phylum Chordata; class Aves; order Trogoniformes; family Trogonidae; genus Apaloderma; species Apaloderma vittatum. Next base: position 18,489 of record NW_009703439.1, on the reverse strand, counting down.
TGGCCCGAAGTGCTCTAATCTGTCACGAAGCAGAACTGATACACAGGCGCAGTTTTATGTCCCCTCAGCCTACAGCGAAGGGTCTTTGGAGCACCCACCGCAGGCTTCAGGCTCAGAGGGCTCTTCGGTTTCTTCAAGACTACTTAAAGCAGACTTTACGTGGCTGCCTCCTAAGACCAGGTGTAGGTTAACGAACGCGGCACTATGGTGCCGCACGCAAGAGGCAGCTCAGACGTTTCAAACAGGACGAGACTTGGTCTTGTCGCGTCCCGTGGCGAGCACAGTCCCTACGTCTCTACCCTTCGCGCCTCAGCATTCGCGTTGACATGATCGTGGTCTGGCCAAAGCAGCCACTTCGTTGTTGCTAAACTCGGTGACAAAACTGGAGAAGCAATCTTGGCTTCCCCTCACAGGATGCCTAGAACAAAGCTACCTGCTGCATTCTCATTAAAAATGGCCCCTCACTGTCACAGAAAAAAAATTCTACACCACTCAAAGCAAATAGATACGTTTTAAGCTTGTTTTACTCTCTAAGGCAACACTCCATTCCCCAATTTAAAACTAGGCTAGTATTCACGATATGAACTTTGCACTTGTGAAGTAGTTCTACGTGTGTGTGTGTTTATAAAAATACATTTTTAATATATAAAAAACACTAAGCAATACCAAAGCCACATGAAGTCTCTGAAGAAGGTCAACAGCTGGTAAAAAGAGTACCTCAACTTAAAAAAAAAAATATAAAAATTAACAACTATACCACCTAAAAGACTACAGTATAAGCAGGAGCATGCAAGCACTGATATCTGAGACAGTTCAAAGTTTAAAGGAGCTAAAGAAATTTATGTGCCTGTGATCATGCTAAACACTGGAAACAAACATATTCCTGAGTTAAACAGTAACGATGTCTGAAACCAGTGAATTTAGTCTTCTCCTTCCCTTCTCCTCCTATTCTCTTCCCTTCGAAGCCACTCCTTAACCAACCTAAAACAATAATGAAGGGAATAAACACATAACAATATTAACTGGACTCTGTTAGGCATTACAGACTCTTTGTGGGACTTGTCATTAGCTGTTAATCCTCTTCCCCATATTTCTTCAGCTGCAAGTTCCACTTAGCACCCTGTTGTCTGCTCACACAGAGTATGGGTATTTTTTTAATTACTCGCAATTTGGCACAAATCATTAAATCTTTACTTCAGAGCCAGGGGTTGTGCTCAGTAACAGAAAATAATTGGAACATCTCTGAGTAACTTACAGCAGTGTCATATTTCAGGCATGTTTGCTGAGTATCCAAGACAGAAATTCCAAATTCCAAAAGTGGTGGTAACCTGCCTAACCTGACTCATTCTTGCATGGCAACTCGGCAGCACAAGTCATCTTTGAGCTCAATGAATTTCACAAGAGAGGTCAGCCAGCACAGGTACTTTTTTGCAAGGCTATTGACAGCGTTTTTCAGGGCTAAATATCTACTACACATATGAACATAAGGTTTAAAAGGACAAAGAGCAAAAATACCACCCGTACAACCTCAGGAGACACCATGAGGGCAGCTGTAGCAGGGACACTAGTGGCCGCGTCCCTGCTGCATCTCATGAAGACAGGTGAGCAGAACAAAGAGGCCATGTCTGCAAGTCTACCCGTACAACAGTGGCACTCTCACATATGAGGAACTTAAGGGACTCTGCTTAAGACTTAAGCACTTAGACCAAACCTCAGAAAAGTCAATGGCTTTTGGTTTTGTTTGTTTTTCTTTTGGCACTGTTAGATTTTGGTCTTTAATACTCTTCCCGTATGAACTGTGTTGGTGAGGATTACGTATGTCCCAGACTTTCAACAGTAACTGCGGTGTACACGGCATACTTGCTGTCCCACAATGCTGCCTTAGAGGCCTGACTCCAGAGATGCACAAGAAAAGAGTTGAATTTTCCTGCTACAAACGTTCTCAAAATACATACGCCTTATCCTATTAAAAAAAAATGAGACATGCTGCATATAGAAGGGAAAGCCTCTCTAGTCTTCTGATCTGTCGTTTTATGTTGCATTGGTATCATCCACACCTTTAAAAATAAAATTGCAGTGACACACCCAGAAAAGAATCCATGCCAATCTTTTCCACTGCATACAATATTTTATGTTGGAGAGGAGCTAATTTCCTTGTTTAAAAATAACTTTCAGCTCTGACCAGCAGTAATACTGATGCGTCTTCTAAAGCACAAGTGCAGTCCTCAATCATAAATCCCACCATTAAGAAAAAATAATAAAATAAACCTAACTAAACAACAACAACAAAAAAGAATATGCTTGAAAGTCATATTTGCCAGGACCTGACAGGAGGAGCTAGGAATTTCAGGTAAAGTATTAGATGGGCAGCCACAGTAATTTTCCAAGATTCTTTCTGCAGGAAGTTCTCATGACAGTAAATTAGACTGGTGCCACAGACTTCCTTATAGCTGCCGCCACTCAATGCACACCCAACTGTGCTGGACCTACTGGTCGTGACATACGAGCTCTGGCAAGCAGCCAGCGTACACCACTGCACAAACAGAGCAGGTGATAACCCTTAAGACACAGTTTGAAGTGACTTGGGCCCCAACAAACATTTCTGCCAGAGAAGTGTTCCTTTTACCTGCGAGCAAACTTCAGTACAATCAAGACAGTAAGACTACTACTCGTAGACACCACTATACAATAACTGTGCCCTTTGTGTGGCAACTGATATGTACCCAAGAAAGGATCTGCCACTCTCAGTAAAAGCAAGGCTGCTGTTTTATGAGAGGGAAATGAGGATAGTTTGGGTTTATGAATTGGGATTAGGCTGCACAGCTACTGGATGTGTGGGAAACTGATGTTTCCCCCCACGTGATAAAGAGGAATCACAAAACAAGCATTGAGCTAGAAATAAATCATTTATTTTAAAACAATACAGGTTAATAAATAGATTAGTTATCAGAAAACTTAATAAATAGCCTTTTATAATTTACACAAGGCAAATACAACATGCCTATAACTATTGTTTAAAAAGCAAAGAGTAAGCTTGACTTGTAAGCCATTAACAAATCTATATATACATTATTTGGAAGCTAATAAAATAAACCATTTTTAGGTAATCTGTAGTAACTATATTGCAATAGCATTGAAGCAACTAAACCTGACGTTGTATGTTTGTTGCCATCCACCTTTTCCCCATATCCCATTAGACTACTTTGTACATTCCAGGAAGAAAAAATAAAAAGCGGAGAGGGAAAAATAAGAGAGAGAAAGAAGAAAGAAAGTTCCACAGTTGAAAAAGGATTTAACTTAAAAATTCCACTTTTGCATAATATTTTTCACTCTGTAGAGCAACTGTCTGGGGGGAGGGAAACCCAACACAACAAAAAATAAATTAAAACCCCCAAACTTAGTTGCAGCTTAAAAAAACCATTTCTTAATCCATAACATTTCAACACTGCTGTCCGACTGTTGACATCATTGGTGCCTAACATGGTACACAATAAAATTCTGCATCTCTCAAATCCATATTGAGTAGCACCAAAGAGTTCTTACAAAAACTAATCTCTGTAAAGAAAACAGGTGATAGATAAACATTTGATAACATTTGATTTAACAGTAAAACTTCAGCAGTTACACCATCTCAAGACGTCTGAGGAAGATCTGTAGAATCCTTGGTGGTTTATATTTATGAAACAAGGTGAGAGGGGTACAAGATGCAAACAACTGCTTTAAAGCACCCCATATTTATTAACCCTAAATCTTTCTTCCAATACAAACCCTTTATTTTTTTAATAAACCTTAGTTTCTTCTGTTTCAACAAATTAATCCAGTGTTTTCATTCTTTCAGTGCTAGTTACTTCAGAAAAATACATATACTCAATATAAACCAAGATTATTAATAGGAAGCCTCATTTGTCAAACTGATATGACTGGTTCTTATTAATGTTAGTTGCAGCTCACTATTAAATAGGCTCTATTTACACATACAGAGTCCTGGAAAGCCAATACAGCAGACAACTTGTTTAGATATTTTTTTTCTTTACATAAGTATTTAAGATGTAACAAATTTTTTTTGGTTGTATCAAAAAGGTTTCTATTCTCCTACTGAACATTTGAGGGATTTTTTGTGTTTGACACCTAATAAAGATTGTGACTGACATGTAAATCCTCCATACACTGAAGGGATAACGATCAAAGAGCTATCTTCAAGTGAGTACAAAGTAAATATGTTCGACAAGTGTAACAGCAGCCAGACATACTGAGTGAAACGCCTTTCGTATGGATTTGAATTTAATTCAAACGCATCCCACCACTGTGGTGAGTCCACTTCTTGTCTGTGTAGACTCCCCCATTTCTGCTTTGGAATCAGAACTGAAGTCATCTGGCTTGTAGCTATCAATAGACATAATGCAAAGAGAACATGAAGAAAAGGGCAGACCTGTGAGGGACACCAAAGCTCAGGAGACAACTATGCACATTTGCTCCCTGAGATGATGGAACTCTGATATCTGTCTCATTCAAATTGCTTACTTGTCAAACGGGTGGGGGAAGAAAAAAAAATAAAGTAGAAGGAACAGCTAAAATTGAAATTCAACAGTGCCTCCTTTTAGAGCAGAAAAACAACAGGACTAAAAAAGGTAGGACACCTAGAACGAGGAGGGTGTGGGATGGAGGGGGGAAGAATCACACCAACAGTGACAACAGAAAATGCTAATACATTTCTAAAGTTAGAACTGAACCAGATCCAGGTACAGCAGAACTCAAAAGAACATTGCTACATACTAAACCAAGTAGCAAAAATAAAGGCTTTCATTATTTAGCATTCATGGTGTAAAAGGCTGCAGATATAAACGATGTGGAAGGCCACGAGAATTTCTTTCACCTTATGTGCTGGCTTTTGACATCTCTGTTTTAAACAACATGATTAACTAGACATTTCTAGAAAGCTCATCACAGATGAGGAGCAGCTGGGGAGAAGAGGAGAAACCTATGCAGACATTTGTCAGCTGTAAGAATGGTCAGAGGACCAAAGAACACGGCTGCTACTTTATTCTTGCTCTGCATAGTGAGTGCTTATCAAGTAAACCTCTGTGTGTGGTGCAGAAAATAGCAAGGTTTAGGCAGGGTAGTCAAGTTATTTTGGATCTAATATTTACTAATAATTTGCATACGCACCAAACATACTAGGATAGGCACTTTCTAAATAAATAGGAATGAATTTTAAAACAACACAAACAAATCTGGCCAAAGGAGGACTAAGATGAGACCACAATCATTTTCATTCTGACCTAAAGATTTTCGGAAAGTCTTCAGAGATTAAAGGCTAGTACCAAACCAACATGCAACTCATGAACTGTGAATTTGAATTTTGAAAAGACAGCTTGACTGCTTCAGAAAGCAGTTAGCATTGGTTTTAAAAGCAGGTCACTACAGCTCTCATAACCTATGTATGCTTTCAGTTTCCACCAGAAACATAACCCTTTGCCACGAACCAAGACACCCATCAACAATGGGCAGAGGTTAGTTTTAACTAGCTTTCATAGTCCAATTCCCCTCATCTACAATTCTCAAAACTTTCTAGAAACCATACACAATGTTTGAAAATCCACAAGGATGGCCTTTTCTCTGCTATTTTATTTCACCAAGATAACTGGTTTCCATGCTGGCCTATAACAATGTACATTTCTGCCAACTCAGAGTCATTACCCTCCAGTTTGGAGTTATAAAACAAGCTTTCAAGTAACATGCTGGGGCTCTTACTCCCTCAGAACAGTCCCTACAGAAAATTAAATCTTTAGGATTCACTATTCACAATTATTGCTGCCATCAGAAGGGCTTATAACATTCCTTTTATATGAAAATGAAGGCTGAGTTTTAAGGTAACATTAATTCAGCTTGATGAAAAACATGAGAGTGGCCAGTATTACTGCCCATTAATCAAGGTCCACATTCCTGTCAGTCAGTCACAAAGCTACATTCATGATTTCTTGGTAAAGTGTCCTGAACTTTTTCAAATATGGTCTCATAATCACATGGGGTTTTTTTTGTTTGTTTCAAGAGATGTTGTGAACTAGAGAGGTTGAGTTCCACTGTACTCTTCCATTTTTGTACTTAAATGGAAACCAACATTCATAACTTTTCAATCTTTCCTTACAAAGTTTTTGACTTTTAATGTTCTAACTACCAAATATAAGTAGAACATGACAATTACCTATTTGTTACTTTGACATATCAATATTCTCTAAATGGTTCAAACTGTACAGTTCAGAATCATGCCAATCATAGCTTAAGCTATCTGTACTCCTTGTCAAAGTATTATGGCTGAACTGTTCACACAGATCTGTCAGTTACTGGATCTCAATGTACATTCCTGTTGGTTATCTGAAACTCAGCTCTCTGAATGCCTATGCTTTTTCAGTCTTTAACCTCCTTTTCCCATGTTACAGGAAGATCAGATCACCTTTTTTTAATGCTTTTCTCTCTCAAATTTCTTTTAGGGTGCTCCCTGCTTATTAGCTACTTCACTGAACGGCTTCCTGTATTTAGTCACTTAAATAAAGCTATGCTGGGCTGCTTTAAACAGATCTTTCTGTAGATTACCTTTTCCTACTAGGATTATGGACTTTTCAGAAGCTGTCAAGGCATCTAAGTGTTTCAGTTCAGGTTTCTAAATACATCCAAAAATGCCTGGCTCCTCCTGGATGCTTTACATGTTTAAAATTCAAAAATAGCTCAATGTTGTAGACAGTGAAAATTAATTCTTAAACCAGTATATGCCATCTGAAGCAAATACATTCACATTGATGCAGTGATTTTGGATTACAAAGGCACTGAAATATTTCTGGGCTGCTTACAAACAAGTCACCATATAGGCAATGTCTGTGCATCATTTCCACATCCTTCACAGTCTTTTCTGTCTGTTCCCAATTAAAAACTCTAAGATGAATGGATATGTCTTAATGCGTGTAAGTTACAAATAAAAATGTATACCTGGGCACTACCATCAGCTGAGAAGTAATTAGTGAAAGACTTTTAAGGGTCCAGCGCTCTGTATAAAGAACTCAATTTAAAACTCCCCAGTGTCTTCACCACATGGCAGAACAAGTTGCCAAGACAGTCACTAAAAAGGATAAATCTGCAGTCCATGGTTCAACCAACATTTATCTCAGAATTCACAGCCTCGATGGTGAACACATTGCTAAACTGAGATTAAAAAAATCGCTCCACTCACTTTTTTTCCCCCCCCATATTTTAAGGTATACATCACTCATGAAAGGTGTCAGATTGAGTGCATTAGAAACTGATGTTCTCTGCCCACAGAAATGGTACCTCAGAAGCTTTCACACACAGGTCTGTCAGAACATCCCCAGATCTTTTCTGATGGATTACCTTTTACAGTAAGGAAATACATCGGTCTCTATGCTGACTCAATCAGTGGTTCCAATTAAGGTCAAATATAGTGGGGTACATGGACAACTAGTCCTTTGAAACTGGATGGAGGCCTCCAATTCATTTCACGTAGGCCACTAAATCGTCAGAGGCTAAGTACCAACCTGAATCATATTTGAATCAGTGACCTAGAAATGAAAGGCTCTGCATCCTTCCCTGAGCCATCCAGTTTCCCCTCAAAACTACTTTAATCTGTCTTCATGTTAGGTTTATTTAAATCCCCGATACTGAAGTTGAATTCCTTGAAGACTTGTATAAGAACAATTCCTATAGACACTGTGGTGAATCCACAAGCCATTCCCAAGAAATCTACCACTCCGACATTACTCCATTCCCTGAAAAGGATGGCTGAAGCCAGCAGGACCAGGGTGGTAAACACAACGTAGTAGATGGCACCAAACACTGAGGAGTCGAAACATTCCAGTGCCTTATTGATGTATCTGAACTGAATGATAATGCTACATCCTAATACTGCCAGAAGTACCAAACAGAGATACAAAGCCCTTTGACTCGATGGGTTATTGTGAAAGATATCTTGAGCAGCCAGCCCAATGCCTTTTGTGCTGGGAACAGTGAAACTGCCCAACAGAGAGCAAATACTGATGTAAACCATTATATTAGTAGGTCCATGAGCTGGCGCTATCCAGAAGATAAGCAGGAGAAGCATTAGCAGCACTATGCAGAGATAACCCACGAAAACTGGAAAACAAAAAGAGAACAAGATAATAGCAAAGTCTTTTAGAGATTTCAGCAGACAAATTGTGTCATACCAGTGAATTTCAGCTACACACCAGGATTAAGATTTGCTAATGAGCATAGATCCAAATCACTGAGCTTTTAGAGATGTTGTCTTGTTCTTTGGGTAAAATAGATTATTATGTACTAAAATATACACCGTTGCACATCTGAACTGGATTTAAGACAGCTTTTTTTTCTTTTAGTTCTCTCTTCCATCAGGATTGTACTCCTTAAAGCTGGCAAACAGCAGCGATAACACCTCATTCATAATCAGTTCAATAGAGCGTAGCGCATGGATCTAGCAAAGAGCTTAAACAAAGTTAGATCAAATTAAGGTGGGTAGGGAGAGTTGGAAGAACTGCGAGGCCATATCATTTACATTACAGCATCAGTACACAGATTAGACCAGTGAAAAACATTTCATGCTTTACAGTTTTAAAGAAATATATTTCCAATTCTTTTTGGTCAGACCAAAAATGGTAAATTTAGACCAGGGTATTTGTTTTTTTTAATTTGTTTGCAAATGTTTTGGATAGCTGCCTACTAGGTTTGAGTTTCCCTCATCTAAAGCAATTAAAGGAAGTAACAATAGTTGGCAGATTAGCTCATAGGCAAGAAAAATAAAAGTGGGTCTGGCACTTATTAGCACCAGTATATGTCCTCCAGCAGCTAGTGGGGCTTCACATTGTCTGTGAGAAGGAGCAGGCATTTCAGCAAATGTCTCTATGGTGTACTTCTATACATCTTTATTGTGCAAAGAAATCTGCTTGGAACATAACTGGTATCTACCACAAACTTTTAATAAAAAACAAATGCAGAATTAAAAAAAATAGAAGATGGTTGTTTGTATAAAAAAAACCTTAAATTCAGATGCTAGAATCATACCTTCATCTCTTAAGTAGCAACACATTTTTTCACAATTTCAGAAAATTACAAGTTCAAATAGCTATTGTTCTGAACTTGCTGTGTGGGATAATGTTATCAAAAGTATCCACATTTTCCTTTCTGTACACATGCAACAATAAAACTGATGAGTTCCAAGTACAGCAAGGCATATAGTTTTCCTGCATAAAAGCTGTACTGGTTTGCCTCTGTCACATTACGGTTTCTTCAGAAGTCAATTTTCCTATCTAGTGGAAGTGGCAAGCCTCTTCCTCCTGGATGCTTTTGATGCATCTCACAAAATCAGTATGAGTTAATAAAAGAACAAAGTACCTGGATTTGTAAGCTTCTCTTCAAGCTCAGCCTGAGTCGTTACACTCTCAGACTTCGGGGAATGGATGATGAGAACAACAGACCCAGCGCAGCTCAGCAAACATCCCAGCTTGCCAAGAATGTTCAGTTTTTCTTTCAGCAAGTAAGAAGCTAAAATGGACCTTTCACAAAGAGGAAGAAAATGAAAAGTTTGACTACATCCTGTTAATAATGCTCTAGCAGTGATGTGCCACATGAATTTCCCTCTTAAGGGAATAATATCAAAGGCTGGATCTTGGACAAATTGTTGGTGGATCCTCATAATGCATTTCTGACTTATCACAGGAAAAATTCATCCAGTCTTATTCTTATTCAATCCTTAGTGTCTTATCTCAGGAGAAAAAAACACAAAACAAAGCAAAACAACCCAACATAGAAACCCCACCACAACATGCCAAAAACCCCACATCACCCCCTCCAAAAAAAATGAAACCCCCAAGGCACCTGAGGCAGATACCTATCCATTAACAATCTGGTAAGTTGTCATGAAGCCCCATTTTATAGGCGCTACACAATCATGAGATAAAAGTGATTTTTGATTACAAAGATCACAGGGTTCAGGTCAAACATGTAGCTGACCAAAATACACAAAATTACGTAGCCTAGGATAATAGGTGGTAAGTAGAAAAGCATCAGTGTGCTTCTTAGCACATAAAACTAAAGACAGACATGAAGTCCATAAAAAGCATTCTACACTCTGAAGTGGATGTCCAGTGCAGTCAGGTACACAATTCAGCAGCCAGCAGCAGGCAACAGAAAAATCTCGAGGCAAGGAGGCTGAGCGGTGACCTCATTCCTCTTTATAAATATGTAAAGGGCGAGTGTCAGGAGGACGGAGCCAGGTTCTTCCCAGTGATGTCCAATGATAGGACAAGGGGCAAGAGGTGCAAGCTGGAACATAGGAGGTTCCACAAAAACATGAGGAAAAGCTTTTTCACTGTGAGGGTGACAGAGCACTGGCACAGGCTGCCCAGGGAGGTTGTGGAGTCTCCTTCTCTGGAAACTTTAAAAATCTGCCTGGACGCGTTCCTGTGTGACCTACTGTAGGTGATCCTGCTCTGGCAGGGGGGTTGGACTAGATGATCTTTCGAGGTCCCTTCCAAACCCGAACATTCTGTGATTCTGTGAATGCACAGCTTTGTTTTTAAAGAATTGTACTTTTTCACTGCAGTGGTTTCATAGTCTCACAACTGTAGTTGAGATACGCACAAAACACGGAATTGCATATTAAACTCCTTTCGGGAGCACTCACTGCCTTTTTTGTTCTCCCCCTTCCCAACATAACATTTGAGAAGCTAGGGGTGTGCTTATGCAAGGGGGAGCCCCTTGCTTCAGAAAGGGGCCAAATCCAATTAAATTAAAATCAGCATCAACAAACACATGTGGGCTGTGGATAGCAGAGAAGAGAAAGGATGTGAGACAAAAGGAAAGATCTACACACTAAAAGAACAGGGAATAAGAGGAACAAAAGGAAAAAAACCAAACAACCATGTTTATGTGTTCCAGATCATAGTGACAGGTAAAGCAAAAGATACTCAGGAACCCTTTCTTCACCATTGCCTTCACTGCCCCCACCTCTCTTCTGGGGAAGACAAAAATAGGGGACATTATAACACATTATTAACAGCTATAAGCCTGACAACTTCTCAGTGGAACTCCAGTGACCTCAGAGTCTCTCCGACACTTTATTAAGTAGTAACAGCATTCAGATAAGAACAAGAAAAGCAAACTCTTACCCAAATGGAACGCCAAGAGCTCCCAAGGGCGTCACTAGCACAGTTGGGACTGCAGTGTAGGCCAAGAAATTCCCTATTTGACCCAGAGCCACTGTCAAGAGAATCAGAAATAAGCCTTTAAATCCCTTTGTAAAAAGAAGGAATGAAAACTTGCCCAATACTGTTTGGGAAAGACTGATCTAACTGGAAAACAGATGTTACAGATTTGCTTAGCTCTGTTAATTTTGCACTTAGAAAAAATGGCTGGAATTTTTCCATATTTTAAAATTATTTTTTAATATAGGATTTATATTTGCCACACAATAAGATCCAAGAGGGCACAGTAAATAATCTCATTTGCAATGTCTCCTCGTTGAATATAAATAAGACTATGAATTAGAAACACTCATGGATTATTCTCAAATAACCCCATATTACACTCAAATATTTATATGAGGAGGGCTGAAAGTATATGCGACCCATGATTTCAGCTCTAGAATGCACATACATGTAACGTGAATGTACTTGGTTATAGTTCCTAACAGTAGTGTTACTGTTTCGGGGGAAAATAAGGACAGTACTCAGGAAAGGAATCCAATCATGAAATACCAAGCATATGCGTAAAGGCTTGTAGATAGCATCAAATTTTCACACTATGTAACATCAAAAGTAACTCCTGATCACTAAAAAAAACCCCAACAGATCCCTGACAAGTTCAATAACAGCCTCATAACCTTATTTTTTCTTTACCCCAATAAAAGCAAATTCCAAAATGTGCCACACTATTGCACATCACAGCTGTGATAAACAGTTCATGCGTTCAAGTTTTCAGTTAGAAAAGAAAAGCTGGATGGTTTTGCAAGTGCTGGCAAGTTTATAATAGGCAACATGATGCTTGCATAGTTACAGGGTCTGTGGTAACTGGCAAGAACCTGGAGATTGAACACAAATTACATACAGCTCGAATTTCCAGTTGATGTTAAGAGGCATTATCAGCATTTAAAAACATTTCAAGAATCCAAGTTGTCTTTATGCTCAGGATGCCATTGCCCTTGACTATCAAATATCGTTACCATCATTCTGTTCTTTACACCTGCAAAGCACTGTGCAAACATTAATCACCGAATTAGCTCACATTACCAGCAGAGCTGAAGACCTGTGCAACCTACAAGAAACACGAGGGAGGCAAACAAACTTTAAAAAAAAATGCAGAATGTGGCAAAATTATATGAATTCAATTCACAGAGGCTTTCTCCATGTGCAGTTGTGAGCTAAAGAAGTTAATGAGCAGCATTTGGCAGGGAGGTTGGACTAGATGATTTTTCGAGGTCCCTTCCAAGCCCTAACATTCTGTGATTCTGTGATTTCTAGAGCACAAGAGTCAGATGGTCTCCCTGCCCCTGGGAACAGCGTAACTCAGCTATCAGCCTCAGGCTTGTTTTTCAGCAAAAGTACGTGGCAACTTTGGTATGATCTTCAAGTCACCCACAGGCACCGAGACAGATCTTACATGGAGGACAGGGCACAGCTAGTACGCTGTTTCTGCAGATTACATACATTTCCCAGTGACTCTGACAAAAGGTTGCTTTTTATGGAGGTATGGTGCCTTAACTTTCTGTTGGAAGAGCCCTAACATATGGCACCAGTACTGATCCCTAAATTAGGCCTCCGAAGCTTCAAACTGCACATATTGTAAAGCAACTGAACTTACCAGAGGTTTTTGGTATCACCATAGTATAATAGTAACAGTCTATTACCACTACAAAAGATAGATCAGGACTAATTATGACCGATTTAAAAAAAAAAAAAAAAAAAAAAAAAGGATCTCAGTAATTGTTACCGTCTACCTGATGTTGAAGACCTTTGCTGCCAAATTATCCAGTCCTCTCTGGATAGAAATTCCTCTCCAGATACATCAATGCTGTAAGTTCTTGAAGGAATACCAAGCTTTAAACTTGCTAAAGGAACGCCAATATCCCCGAAGTTACTGCATCACAAAACCTGATGCACACTGACATGTCTACATTAGCAGAGAGACCAAGAGCAGATCCGTACAGCAGATGTCTGCTCTATGCATGTCAAGGGTTTTATTTCAGACTAACTTCAGCCTCCTCCCACAGACTGAAAGTCTATTAAAAGCTGATGTGCATTAGGCATGTTCCTAGAATGCATCTTTCAACCTAGTTTCATCTTAAAGTCTAGGGTAGGAGCTCCAACATTTGGTCCACAACATGAAATACAGCCCAGTCTGTGGAGACAAAGAGGAGATTCACTTCACAAGTGTATTTCCCATGTGCAAGAAAACACTACCATAGATGTAACCACTAAAGACCGGCCACATCTGCTATCAAAACCTGCACTGAAACTAATTAATTAGCCAATTAATTAGTTTAATGCTCACTGAAATACCTGTACACATGCTGCAATCACTCTTTTGACTACAATGTAAGAAAAAGTCCCTTAGCAGAAGCTGTAGCCCTTCCTTCGAAGTCTTCATAACACTTCAGGCAGTGTTATGCCGAGTCAGCATGCCAACACAGAAATGCTTGTTCACCATCTGAACAAATATTGTGAAAACAAGTTGATAGAATTTATGTGGGTTTTGTTAGTCATCCAAACTACAAACTCCCTGCTCAAGAAAATGATGTCAGCCGTTATAATTTTGCCCAGATAACTAGGGACACTGCTAATTCCCCAAGCATTGCCATTCCCTATATCTCGTAGGTGCCTACTCGGCCCTCACTATTGCAATTCTGAATCTATAATATCCTTAAAAAATTCTTCCCTTGGTTCCTTTGCAAACTTACTGAAGCTTTGTTTTGAAATACCTACACCTCGCTACTGGACAAAATCCAACTGATACCATTCCCTTCAGCTATTTTGCCTTCATTCAATTCTGTCAGCTCTTTTAAGCATGAAATTGTTTTCTCTGATTCACTAAGATAAGCTCCTGTAATAAAACCTCTCTTATTTTAACTCCTTCTGCTTGGAGATTCAAGATGGGAGCCTCATAAGCAATAAACAGCAGTGATTAATACACAGTTATTGCTCCTTAGCCAGTAGTGATCCTGGCAGAGGAGGAAGATGACAAAATACTACTTAAACTCAGGTTAAATTAGCTGAGGACTTTCCTCTGAAGCTCTGCCAGCTTCTACACTTGTTGTGAACCTCATCCTTCAGGGGATCTACCAGTTTCCATTCCTTTTGCATAGCTTAAAGACAACAAAAGCAGAGACTTACCTTGTTGCCATAGAACTAGGGGCACAAGTGGATTTATATATTCTCAAAAATGGCATCAGAATATTTCCCAATAATTCACAAAAGGCTGGCTTAGAGTATAAAAGTGGGGTGTGATTTTAAGCTCATGGGTAGAACTAGGGCTACACTGCAAGAGGAGAAAGCTAGCAGCTTCTCGTGCTCTGGATTCATATCAGAGAGTGAACTTAGCCTGAGCAGAGTTTACAAAGATACTAAGAGTGAAATTACACTGATCTCATATCAGCACCACACAAGACTTCACATTAATCTCGTAGATTAAAAGCAAAACTGAAACTGTATCTGTCAAAATAGAAACTGAAAAGGATTTTTTTTTTCCATTGATGCTGGCTAAGTGCTTTCTGATCTAAAAAATTAACATGTGGTCAATGAGCCCTTTTGTAAAGAGTGACAATTTCTTATTCAGCTTTGACATTTATTAAAAACTGAGCAGACCAGCGCAATCCAGAGACCCAAACCATGCAGGAACCTAGAGTCAGAGCATCGTGTGGCTGCCAAGGGCTGCAAGTACCAAACAGTTTGGAAATCTGGACAGACGTCTGACGTGGGATTGTCCCAGCTTCTTGCCCTCTCAAACACCATCAGACACAATAGCCAGAGTGAGAGTTTACAGAAGGCTGGATATAGCTGAGGGACGAGAATTTCATGACAAATGAGCGTGAGATTCAAGACGAGAACCCAGATTTTTCTGATGTCTCATTTCACCATCTAACCACAACTTCTCCCTTCAAATAAAATCAAGCTTTTTAAGATACTTACTTGCAATAGTGCCAGACCACCATACTATATCTGTTAAATATGAAGTACCTGGAAGAGGAAGTATAGGAAGACATATTAGAAAAATAGCAATATTGCAACTACAAAAATAAGACTCTTTTCAACAGTCTCAACTACTGAGAACCTTCATCCTAACCCTTTTCTTCAACGCAACTGAGTAGGAGGAAAGCAAGAGAGAAGGTGATGGAATTTGGCAATGACCAAGCTGGACCTTCTTAAGACAACACATTAGTCAGAAGTTGTGGCTTCAAGTGAAGTACCTATGAGACGCAACCCTTGTATTTCTTAGTCTAAAATGTCACCAAGTGGATCTGAGAATGCCATTTAAATGCACACATTACAATTGCTAGTAGGAAAATGGAAAAACTATGGAAACAAGACATGATTTGGATCAATTAGTTTGGTAACAGAGCTTCAATGAAGTTGTATTGAGGAAACTAAAAGAGAAATAGTTTTGGCAGTACCATAGCATGGACTGATCCTCCTGCATTTGAGCACTGGAAAAGGCTATGACAGAAGTCTGAATTCCTAATATATGTGTCAAAGAGAGGAGTAAAACATCTGGATTGCCCCTCAGTGTCTCCTAAGTTCAAGGATGATTATTTTAATCATCAGATTATAGGCTCTTGCTTTGAGATGTGCCATGGGAGTCTGTGCACCACGTTTTATAAGTTCTGGTTCTGTAGAATATCAAGGCTAATGACCGCTTACTAAACTAAAGCCTAGCCTCTACGAAGCACCACCTTGGAATCACACTATGCTCTTATATTCTGCTCCTGTTTCTAGAAATTTAGCCCTGCATTTATTTGGGAAGATGCTCTCTCAAAAGCTACTGGAGCAACAGGCAATCAACAGGCAATACCTACCATGAAATCCCAAGTGAAAGAAAAACACAGTAATCTGTAACTCTGGAGACACATAAAATATTAACTGCTTGGAAATCACACTATATAATTGAAATGAGATGGAAAATGACTAATGAAAATGGCCAGCTTTAGAGTGGGTGTAATAATTTTTATAGACTTTTGTTATTGCATATAAAATAAAAACACTGTTGGGGGCACAAATTATAGAAAATATTGACTCAAGTAAGATAACTTTGCAAAATATTTCTTACCCACTGCTGTTTCTAACTAAACAAGGATTACTAATTGCATTGATGCTGTATTATTGATTCAATAGAGAAGACGGAAAAGTCTTGAAGTGCGTTCTTGTTAATTATACAACACCTGCTGAAACCAATGGAAAAAAGAGACATCATCTGACACTCAACAATCTTGGGCTCACAGCTCTGACTGCTAGATTCAAGGCAGAGCCACACCACGTCACAGTATTAAATAGATAGAAACCTAGGGTATTTGCCCAGATGTTTACACGCTGAGCACAATAGGAAATGCTATCAGTTGCTTGGCAAGGTACACAAATAAACACTAGTAGTGTCTTCAAAACAGGATGCATCCAGCTATATCCTGGGCTGCATCAAGAGAAGCATGGCCAGCAGGTCGAGGGAGGTGATTCTCCCCCTCTGCTCTGCTCTCGTGAGACCCCATCTGCAGTGCTGTGCCCAGCTCTGGGGGTCCCAGCACAAGAGGGACATGGACCTGTTGGAGCAGCTCCAGAAGAAGGCCGCAAAAATGATCAGAGGGCTGGAGCACCTTCCCTTGTCATGACAGACTGAGAGAGTTGGGGCTGTTTAGCCTGGAGAAGACTCCGGGGAGATCTTATAGTGGTGTTTCAATACTTAAAGGAGGCCTATAAGAAAGACGGGGACAGACTTCTAGCAAGGCCTGTTGTGATAGTACAAGGGGTAATGGATTTAAAGTAAAAGAGGGTAGATACGGACTAGATATAAGGAAGAAATTGTTTACAATGAGGGTGGCAAAACACTGAAACAAGTTTCCTAGAGAGACAGTAGATGCCACATCTTTGGAGATATTCAAGGTCAGGGTCGAGGGGGCTCTAAGCAACCTAAATGAGTTGAAGATGTCCCTGCTTACTGCAGGGGGGTTGGACTAAATTACCTTCAACAGTCCCTTCCATCTCAAAACGTTCTGTGATTCTATGTTTTACAGCTGCCAGCACTGAGAAAGGTAGGCACACACCCAGCACCCACATAACCCAGTAGTAATTAGAGCCAACTATACTGCAGAATGGAAAACTTCCTCCAGCTGCCTTGGGATGGGAAGACACTCCTTCCTCTTTCATTTTCCCACTTCCCTTACAATAAAAGATTGTATTTATGATGCAAACGTGATCTCTCTGTGGACAATAAAGACAGATTACAGCCATCTTGGAGGGATAGGGGTCTGTGCTTGCAAAACTGTGGTTTGTCTGAGGCCGCTAACTATAAGGTCATTGCAGAAAAGACAAAATAAACTTGTTAGATCAGGGTGCCAGCTGGTAGTAACATAGCTGCAAGCTTGCTCTGCTCCACTGTATCCACCCTGAACACAATAGATGCAGCAGGCACTGGAAATGCACTGCTGCTTTAAGAATAACTATCTCAAATACATAAATGTATTTACACATATTTACATACACATATATAGAGAAAATATCTAGCATATCCTGGTCACTAAAAAGGGTTTTTCACAAAAAAACGTACCCAGAACATATGCTCATATGCACACAGACACCATCACCTACAGAACAAATGACTATTCACCACAGAAATACAATTAAAAGGCCTAATGCAACCCATATTTACAACAATACCCTCACATAAAAGCATGATATTAAGAATAAATATACTGCAGTCTTCCATATCTAAAACATCAAGATGCAACTCACATGCTATTTGCAGGCTGCATGCTTTGGGGAGCACTAAATTCAGAAGAAAATACAGAAGAAAATTCAGAAGAAAATCTTAATTCTCTGTGAATTTACAGCTTTGTTTTGGCAAAACTGTCTAGATAGCACAGTTAGTTCCCGAATCCGTTCATCTCGGAAAACAATAATGAGGTATGGGATTTCGATAAGAAAAATAAAAGAAAGAAATTATTTCATGTTACTGGTGTGCCTTTCTTCCCTGCAAAAGGAAACCACCACGGGGCTGATGCTACTTTGTCGTGTTTGTTCCCGTGAAGAGCTGGAATAAACAAATACAAGATGCGCTGGGGCTGCTCATGGCAAGGAACTATCTGAGCCAAAGAAACGGGTGGAAAAAGTCCCACAAGTACGTGAAAAGCCTGCGAGAGAAACCCATGTATGCAACGCATACACGAGTCCCCGATGTTGTATCACCGGCAAACTGGCCGTAACCCGGGAAGCTGTTGTCGATGTCCACACG
>NW_009703438.1:9604-9807 GCF_000703405.1 Apaloderma vittatum | reverse complement strand
AAAATAAATAAATAAAAAAGTAAAAATTGTAAAAATATAAAAAAATTAAAATATAAAAGTGTAAAAATATAAAAATACAAAAACATAAACACATAAACATACATAAGCATAAACATATATATATAAAAAGAACACTTCCAGCTGTCACCGCTGTTGTGCCCACACAAGGGTGGTCGAAGTGGGACAGATGCATCTGAGCTGGC
>NW_009703438.1:0-9483 GCF_000703405.1 Apaloderma vittatum | reverse complement strand
GCACCGCCCTGTCTCATCCGGTTCCCTCGCAAGGACGAAGCCGCTGGGGAGCTCTTGCTCGCCGAAATGAATTCCTCGCTGTCGACTGCTGCTCAGCGGCACTGTCGCCTGCCTGCAAACCGAGTCCCGTAGCGCACGTCCCGGCGTGCCCGAGCACCGGGGCTGCCGCTGGGGAGAAGGGCCGAGCAATGCGAAAGAGGGGGATGGAGGCAACGGAGAGGAGGCGAGTGGGTAACTCGGGGGCGGGCTTCGGTTTCCCCAGACGTTACGCAGGGGAGTGATGCTTGTGCCCTTTAGAAAGCTCTTTGCTGTCCGTGGAGGCAAGGACTGCTATAAACTTATGCCAGGTGGTGGTTGCAGTTCTCATCCCTGCTCCCAGATGACTTAGTAACAAGGGGTAGGAGGGAATAAAAGCTTCTTTTTCTGTCCTGGCATGCTAATGCCCCATCCCTACCCTCCATGGCTTCAATAATCCCCTATTGTCTTTCAGTTTTCTCATATGCTGGAGAAAAGCAAAACCATTCTCCCAGCACACTGCCTGGTTTTGATTCTGCTGGAAGACAGCCTTATCTCCAGAGTCCTGCCTGTCCCCGTCGCCATCGATACACACCGACACTGCCCATCAGAAGCGTCAAATTCCAGCTGTGCCCAACTCACACCCATCCAACTCTGCATCAGGACCTCGCAGCTCCCTCCGGCCGTCCCTGACACAGCTCTCCTAGGCTTTTGGGGGCATTAATCGGAGTGCAGTGGCAGACGTGATAAAATGCTGCTGCTTTGAGAGTTCAGATGTGGTGTGAGCTGTTCCTCGTGCCACCCCAAAATGCACAGGGGAAGGTACACAGCACTGCAGCACCTGAGATTGTGAGGAAACAGGGATACCTGTAACACATCCACCCTTGCCGGCCTCTGATAGACCAGAGGTTCTGGTTTTATAATCATCTCGTTTAAACACTGAATTTTGCAAATCTGGGCTTAGACACACCGATCAAATCCTAGAGGGTTTTCCAAGCACGGAGTGGCTTTACTATAAATGAGTATTAGAGCATCAGGATGAAACTATCTCCTGGAGGGATGAGAAGTAGATAGGAGTTTAAGAATTAAAGCACAGCAGAGTGTTCGTGGGAGACTCCTACCCGGAGAGATCCTGCACTTGCTGTGATTCTCACTCAGGGCTACCTACTGCCCACCTGTGTGCCCCCCTCATGCTGCCCTCTCTGACCTTCCTGCCTTGGTGGCCCAAGGGAGAATTGCCAAGGGGCTGCTCTGGGGGTTGCCCAGCAGAGCCAGCTTTCCGGTGTCTTTATCAGAAAGTCCCCAAAGCTGCGTGTTCACTTGGTGAACATGATGCAGTTTTTCAGCCCGGAAGAAGAGTTAAACGGTGTTTCCACCCAGGACTTGGGAAAACACCGTGGTTACAGCTGCTTTCTCTGGGCAGGGTGGTCTCCATGGGAAAGCCTTGCTCTAGTCACCACCAGCTTGCAGGCAACTCCCCAGTTTGGTGACTGGCTTGCTGAACCCAGACTGGCATTGACAGGTCTTGGGCATGCCAGCTCCCCAGTCAGCACATCCACCTTTTCCCACCTTGGGACCTGCAAATCATTTGCCACAGGGCATGCAGCTGCCTGCCCCATCCCTCTCCCCTGTCCTGGGAGTTATCCCAGCCTGAGGTCTGAAGGTAAGCAGGCTGAGGGGGGATCTCTGAAAGATTTGTGAGGTGCTGTTGCTATCACAGTTTGTTTTCCCCAAAGCTCCTAGTGTTCCTTCACCTGCACATCCCCTCCCCCCCTCCCCAACCCAAAGAGCCCTTTAAAGCACACGCTTAACATTAACCACATGGTTAAAGTCATGTTGAAGTCAGCATGATTTCAGCAGTGGTCCATGTGCAGGAGTGGGAGCTGAATTCCCAGCTCTGGAAGGATTTGTTGGCTGTGGGATGTTCCCCTGTGGATTTTGCACTCTGAGGGCATGTGCTGGGGGCTCTGCAGGAGACAGGCATCAGCTTTTCCCTGCTTCTTGCAACATTTGCATATTCTCAGTTCTGTCAGGTCGGGTCAGGTCCTTCCCAGATGTTGAAAGCATCCCTGGCTGGTGCTGGCATCAGGACTACCTCCTTCTAGATGAAGCAAGATGGCCCTAAAATATTTCCCACTGAAGACGGTAGTGACCTCAAATGGCATTGCTGCTACCTTGCAGTCTCCTTTTACACGTGTTTTCTGGCTCTGTGCAGCCAGAGCTATCCCCATGCAGCAGAGACCTCCCTGGGCCAGCTCTGCCCTGCTCCCAGCTTCTCTCAGTTGGGTTGAATGGGATTGCGTGTCCCGAAGGTGAGATCTCGGTCTTACTTTTGCCATCTACCCCAGGGTGAGACAAACCCTGCCTGCAGACACCTACAGATAATTCAGATGCCTGCAGCGGACTCTGAGTTTGTCACCTGGGTAGGTGACTCTGACATATCTGATCGGTGCATATGTCCCTCTACCTGTTCGTTTTATCCCAATATGCGTCTGCAGTGGATTTGCAAGGGGTGGCTATTTCTTTTCTTTTAAAAAAACCCAAACACAAAAACCAAAGGGAAAAAAACCCTACAGAAATTCACGAAGTAAAAGATCCACTGACACTCACCCTGATGCCCTGCTGCCACCTACTGGGGTCTGAGCACGGAGCCAGCAATGCCAGCCCCGCGATGGGGATGGGACTTGCCCGGGGCAGGGAGTGCCTGGAACGTGGAAAATCCCCGTCCTTGCTGTCCTGGATCCGTCCCTCTCCTCCTGCAACCTCATTTGGGAGCAAAACCCCTGGAGAGCCCCAACGACACCCCAGCATCCCAGCTGAGGAGCTTGGCTGGGCCCTGCTCCTCCCGGCGGGGACTTGCAGAAGTGTTTTGGCACCTCTCCTCGGGGAAGCAGAGCCCAGCTCCTAAAGGATGCATGCACAGCTGGTTTCTACTGGCGGATCTGATTTTCGGATTTACACCTGATGCCTTTCTTGTCCATCATAAAATATGTGTCCAAAATGTGCCTCTCCCTTTGGGCAACAGCGATGACGGAGGATGGCGGCACGGCTGGGTGGGTGCTCTCTGGAGAACCTCAGGGCTGCCCGGGGTGGGAGGGCTGAGAGCCAGGGCAGATGCAGACATTGCAGATGTTGTGGGCTCACAGCGTCCTTTGAACGTTGCCAACTCCGCATCTGGATGTGTGGGTTGCCCAGGGGAGCAGCTGGCTCCCCCCATCGCCCCCCAGGCCTGGGGGTAGCACAGCACAGCACATTGCTGACGTGCAACCAACGCTGGTGGTTTCTCAGAAGGCTTATTCAGCCCCATTACGCCATGGAGAAAAGCCAAATGATTATGGCCACGTCTTCAACCTCAGAGCAACCTTCCAAACCCAGGCGTTGGCACCTGAAGGCATCCATCAGTGCTGAGGGGTTCCCCAGGAGCTGTGATGCTCTGGTATATGGAAGGTGCCAGAGGCTCTGGAAGTCCAGTGGTGGCTGGGACAGAGAGTACTGGGCTGAGGGTCACCATAGTCACAGCTATCAATGATACGCACTGGCTCTCACGGGCCTCACATCGTCTCTCCTTCGAGAAACCCACGGAAAGCTGCCGGAGGCAGAGCCCTCCCTGCGGTGGTGCTTTCCAGGAGTGCTGAGCTCAGCCCCATCCAGCCCTGCACTTCTCCAGAGGGACACGGGGTGGAAACCTCAGCCCATGCGAAAGCCGCTGCCAGCCCCTGCTTCTTCCCAGGGAATGAAGGTCTGGAATGTGAAGAACAGGGCTTTTCCAGCCTCGGGAGAGAAGGTTTTTGTTTCAAGCAAGGCTGGCATGAGGCCAGCTCTCTGGCTGCAAGTAGACGTTTTGCAGCAGCATCTTATTTCAAAGAATCACTGAGTAAAGCCTAGGTGCAGCTCTTGCAGCAGGTAAAACAGCAGCAGCTGCGCAGGCACAGCCTGGTGTTAGAGCAGCTGAACGTCTTTGCCTGCTAAAGTGTGCTCTTGTGCAAGAGGATAAATGCCAACCAAGCTTAAAGGATAGGAATGGCAAGAGATCGTGCAAACCAACCCTCTGCTTAACTGTGTGCCAGACAAGCATCCTCTCGGTGCTGCATCCCATCCGGAGGCTGTGGCTCAGGCTGAACCGGGTGAGCAAAGGGCTGTGAAACCCAGCATCCCTGGGGCTGTGCACTTGCGGGAGGACTGTAGCTGAGGCAAGATATTTTGACACAAAGAAAAGGTCGCAATAGAGTGTGATGAAGCAGTCTCCTCTATAAGCCACCAGAGTAAGAGAAGTCATGGAGCTTATTAGCATCAGGGAGGTTAGGACTGGCACTGGGAAAGGCTTTCTAGCAGCAAGGACAGAGCCTTGCTGGCATTGCCAGGGGACCTAAAGATCTCCCGGCCACAGTGGGCTCCAGAACATGGCCAGCAAATGTCTGTCAGGGATGGCCACGCAGCAGTTCTGCCTTGCTGTGGTCCAGCTGGCTCTTCTTTTTCTACCCAGCCCCAATTCCTGCATCCTTTTCTTGTCCCTCCTTGTTTCAACTGTAGGAAAAGAGCACCCTGTCCTCTTTCACAGCTCTGCCTCACCCACTGTCAGCTACAACTTGAGTCCTGGAAAGAGTATCAGCCGCTTGCATAGCAATCCACAGCTCGCTTGGAAACCCAAACCACTATAATTGCTAATATTCCAGTGAACAAAATGTTTGCTTTACTGCATCAAAGTTTTACCCAGACTGTTGCTTATTTTGCTTCTCACCTGTGACAAGCATGGATGGCTTCCAGCAAGCATCTATGTGGCTTTGAGTGTTCCAAAGTCAGAGACTAAATTAGAAATGATCCCAAGGGCTGCAGGGTGGATCAGCCAGAGCAAGATCTGCTGCACCACAGATGGGAAACTGAGGCACAGAGGGCTGAGTGACCTGCTCATGTCTCCCAGGGCATCAGTGGAGGTGTGGGGAGCTGAAACACTTTCTCCCAAGACCAGCATCAGGCTTCCTTTGTGGAAAAAGGCACCTGAGAAAGGAGGTGAAAGAGAGCCAGGACTTAGCATGGCTTTGCATCGGGCACCCCCAGCCCTTGCACGGGACAGGAGAACCAAAAATTTAGATAAGATGAGTGTTTGCCTGGAGAAGGTGTGACAGCTCTGGAGGCCTTCCAGCCCAGACCCAGCCAAGAAACCTTCAGCGTTTCACCAGATTGGGTCATTTAAAGCTGTATTTTCACCTCCTACATGGGAGGTGGGAGGAGACCACCTGGGGTCAGATCTTCCACCGTTCGAGCTTATGGCCCCTTTTCATTTCTCAAGGGTTGGACTCAGGTGGTGCTGAGAAAACTTTCATTATCCTTTGAATCGCACCAGAGAAATGAAAAACACAAGTTGTGGGGGGAACCAGTGAGAAAAAGCAGGTTCTCTTTTCAGGGGATCCTGCTTCCCCTTCCCTATAAAGCTGTGCAGGCAGCAGGGAGAGGCCGCAGAGCCGCTCTGCTGGGCTTGTGAAGCTCTGTCATTGCACAGACATGGAGAAAAGGAACTAACAAGCACACGTAGTGCTGTGGTGGCTGAGCTTCTGCTGTCACGGGCACGGCAGCACACGATGGCCTGGGTGTCTGTGTAAGGACAGGCTGAGCAATCCTGACTCTGGGGGAACCCTGCAGTCTGGACAGCAGTGAAAAAACATCCTGGGGAGACGTGCTGGCTGCAGCCATTGGCCCATGCCTAGAACTGATGATTTAATGGCATTTGTTTGGGGAGCTATTTGATTCCCAGCGTGTGGCTCGGTCTGAGCCCAGCAAGGATGCCCCAGCACCTCTCTGATTGAAAGGACGGTCTGTAGTGTTCCTCCTTCCTGCCCCTTCCCCGGCTGATGTTCAGCCGAGTCCTGCATCCCGCTCCCTGCCACATCCTGGGATGTGCCTCCTGCCCACGTCTCCAGCCAGCAACGTACCCACAGGCAGGGTGGCAGGCTGAGGTGTGTGGATTTGGGTTTGGGGAAAGGTGTCAGGGAAGGCATGGACCTCCATGGGGGGAATTAAACCTGGCCAAGGGAGATCACAGCCTGAGGATGGAAAGTTTCTCCCTGTGGCTGCATTCGGAGAGGCGCTGCCTGGGAAGAGCAGCGAGGAGGGTGAGGGGAAAGCCTGCATGGGATTTTTTTTGGGACTTCCCAGCTCCTGAGCCTGCTGCTCTCCCCATGGTTAGACAAAGGGACCCCTTGGCTGGGAGACAGATGGGTGAGGGGCATTGACTGGGGCAGTGTGAGGGGAATGCCCTGGGTTGGCTTTGCCCCACAGCCTCCCAGCATGCGAGAGGGGCCCAGCGAGGAGAAAACCAGTGCTTGTGCAAAACCCTGGGCAGATGGGGAGGTTGCGAAAGGAGCTTCCTCAGTGTGGGCGGAGAGTCCAGGTGGTCTCTGCACTCGCAGCACTCCCTGGGGCAGCAACCCCATCCCTGCCTGTCCCTGAGCCTCTGTCCATCGATGGATGGGAACTGCTGCTGGGGGAAAAAACAACCCCCTTGCAGCATGGTAGGTGAAGGGTTTGTAGCTGCACGGTGTTAAAGCTTTGCCGTGAAGGATGTGGAGATGGAGGGGCAGGAGTTTGTGAGCCCTCCAACAATGAGCTGGACAATGAGTCTTTACCCATAGACCTTTTTTTCCTGCAGGGATTTTAAGCATTTTTGTCAGTAGGCCATTCCAAGTGAGCTAAATAATTAGATTGATGGCCATCACACCCTGAGCAGTATTCTTACGTTTGGCCAATAAATATTGTATTCTAAGCAAAAATCTATATTTCAAGGTTTCAGGCAGAACAACTCACTTCCAAGTACTTACTGTGAAAAAATGGAGATACTCTACTCTTCTAAACCTGACTCAGCCACACATTGATTCAGGAAAATGTGTATGTGTGTGGTGCAAATACAGGCTTTAGAAATGCGTTGAGTAGAGAGGAATGGGAACATGACCGTGATGGATTTCTGAGCACCTCGACGAGTCAGGGGCAAGTCTCGTCTTCAGCAGCCATCTAAGAAGTGCCTTTGTGCTGATTCAGAGGATGAAGAACCAAAATAGAAGCCTGGCAAAGGAGATTAGGGTTTGTGAGTTCACATTCCTGGAAATGAAAAAGGATTTGCCTGAAGCAGAATGACTGCTTTCGCGGGAAATGTTTACAGCCCGCCAGCCCTCACGTACCCCAGTCCCTCTGTGTACATCGGAAACCTGATTTGCTTAGAAATTTCTATGGAAATCACTTTCTGTCACCAAAGAGGCTTTGTCCGGTAATTACTTTGCTCTTCTCCAAGCCAAGCGCTTCTTTGAGTTGCTTGTGAAAAAATTACATTTATGTTGAAATACTTTCTCACTAGCCCCGTATGGGCTGTTGAGCATCCTTCGGAGCAGAGGTGGTGTCCCCTGGGTATCTGGAAGCAGTGATGCGGCCAGATCTCTGCCCTCTGAATTTGCATCGGTGTAGGCTTTTCTGCCGAGTTAGCTGGAACTCACAGTTTGGTATTTGGGTCTTTTTATCTTGCCACATCAGCTGTGGAAGGACAAACAAGACCGGGTGAGCACAAAGGCAGAGCAGTGCTGACCGCTCGCGTGTCTCCGGCGCGAAGCTTGTCCATCGGAGCCGGCTGGCCCCGTGTTTTCCCTGGCAGAGGGAGTTTACTCCAGGTCAACATTTTGCATCACATGGCGTGTTTACTCCAGTACAGAGAACCCAGCTATTTAAACAAGGGTGTTGTGGGAGTGTGGCCTCAGCTTCCTTCTGGGATCCCTTCCTGCTGTCCTGCTGTCACCCTGCAGCATGGCCCCGGTGTCCCCAGGATCTCCCGGACCCAAATGAGAAAAACTCGGGGATAAGAAGGAACGCAGAGCAGCGACTTCCATGAGCACGCTGGTGTCAGCAGCCCTCGGAGCTCTCTGTCCTCTGGAGCCCTTTCTCCAAAGTGTCTGCTCCAGCTTGGTAGCCGCCACGCTGCTGTTTGTCATTCTTGTCCCCGCAAGCTGTGGTAGCTGGGGCACAGCGCGGCACCTCCCTGCGCTCTGCAGCTTCCTTCCGCCGGCAAGAGCCACCTGAGCCACCGTTTTTGGTAACTTCCTCAGGCTGCAGCGCTCCCCGAGGAGCAAAACAAGCAGCTCACAGCCCGTCAGGTGGGGAAGGGCATGGGGCAGGAGGGGACACACTGCAGCGTTGATGCTCACAGAAGTTTGGCTGCAGACTCGTCCCTCTGGCACATTCTGAATGCTCTGGTTCAGGGTGAGGCCTGAAAAGCTGGGTTTGAAACAGGGGAACGAGATAGAACAGATGGGAAATATCCAGCTGGCATCCCAAAAACTTAACCCAACCTTTAAAACTTGTGGGAAGAGCCTAAGCCGTGAGGAGTCTACTCCACAAAGCCTGCTCCACCTGGATATTTGGCTATTTCACAGGGTAGCACCTCAGGTCAAGTGGCACCATGAGATAGAAACGAGATATTTCCATTCTTGTTATTTTTGCTGTGGAGGATTTCTTATGAATCGCTGTTAGCCTGCTCAGCTGGTGTTTCACCTGGGGCAGGGCGATGCTGCCGGAGGCAGCCGGGGCTCTGAGCGCCGGCGTCCCTTGCGGTTTGCAAGTGGGTGGTTGTCTCGCTGGGTCACCCATTAAAGGGGATTTTGCCTCTGATTTGGTTTGCTTTTTTTAAAATTCACTGGAATCTCGCTAAGAAACCCACATCTATTTCAGCCCCTGAGCAGCTTTCAAGTCTCGGAGCATCAATAGCAGCGGTCACTCTCTTCTGAAAAATCGAAACCCGCAAAGAAACCCAAAACTAGATTCTTGACCCTTCCTGTGGTATCAGCTGGATTGAGCCTCAAGCCCTGTGTGGGGGCAAGTATTGCCAGCGATCGAGGACGCACAGACCCTTTCTCAGGAGCAACCTTAAAGGCAGCAGGAAAAGGCCATTCCCAGGTGCCATGCAAGTAGAAACCAGCAGCATGTCCCCAGCCTGGGCCATAGGATGGAGGCAGGGAGGAAGGTAGAGAGGGATGGAGGAATGGAGAGGTGGATGGCTGGAAGGGATGGGCAGATGGATAGAGGGAAGGATGGAGCAGTGAATGGAAGGTTGGAAAGGTGCAAGAAGGAAGGAGGAAGAACAGAGGGAAGGATAGATGGATGAACAGCAGGATGGTGGGAGGGATGGGAGGTGCGTGGAGAGAAGAATGGAGGGGCTGATGGATGGATGAACAGCAGGAGGAAGGGATGGAGGGGTGGAGGGGAATGTGGTGGTCGGGGGGACAGACGGGTGTCAGAATCCATGGACGGGGGGTGGCTGAGGGCTGGATGAACAGCGGGGTGGTGGGAGGGAGAGAAGGATGGACAAACGGACGGATGGGTGGGTGGATGGATAGAAGGACGCATGGAGGGGTGAATGGATAGAAGGACGGATGGAGAGGTGAATGGATAGAAGGACGGATGGAGGGGTGGATGGATAGAAGGACGGATGGAGGG
>NW_009703437.1:6875-8423 GCF_000703405.1 Apaloderma vittatum | reverse complement strand
TGCTGCTGCCGGTGCTGGTGCCGCCGGCCGAGCTGCCCGGCAAGGGAGGCTCAACCCACACGTGCCGGCGTGCGTGAGCTCCCGGGAAAGGACAGGCCACGACGGAGCGCCGGGGCTGGGCACAGATGCTGCAGATTAGAGAATTAAGAGCTGGGAGTTTTCTGTTGAAGACATTTTTCCGTTCATGAGGCCATGGGGTGGAGCGGGGAGGGGGGGCAGCAGCCTGCAGCAACAACAAAAGGCAGAAGAGGGAAAAGGAGCACGAGGGAGAGATTTTTGATTCATACTCAAAAATTACCCAAACTTTATTGCCAGAATGTCTACATTTTTATGTGCTTAAGCACAGTGAGTTATGGAAATCTTAAAACAATGGAATGATCTCCTTCATTGCCCTCGATGTGTGCGAAGTCACCACCCCTCCTAACCAAGTGGAATCTCTTTTTCCGTTTTATTGACTTACAAAAATGTCTCTGCTATCAACACCCTCCGTGTGCATCTCATAAATACCAGGGTGGGACACGGGGCTTTTGGTGGGTGTTTGTGTTGTGTTTTTTTTATAAACCCATCTCTACCCCAACCCTTCCTCAAGAAACATTTTTATGGTGTTAGGTTGACTTGGCAAATTTTCTGTTAGAACCTGCCTGAACAAGAGGGGCTGCGAATTCCTTGAATCAAGTCCAAGCGTAGAGCTTTCTGGTTCCCCCGCTCTCGTCTTTGCTCTGTGGGAGTCCCTTATCTGTCAGTCACGTACTGAGCTTATAAATCTTCCACAGCTCCATGTGAGAGCGTTGCAGGGTGTGCCTCACACGCTCCATCTGCCAGGTGAGGGACCGCAGGGGCAAAAGCACCAACAACCCAGCGAGAGCACGTGTTTTGCAGCCCTGGACACGCAGTGTAACATAGGTATATATCTCTTTTCTTTTTTTTGCATTGTGTACCAGGCCTGGAGCAGACTCGTTCCTCTCTGAGCACACCAGGGGCAGGGAGGGGTGGATGTCCTCACACCTCCGTGGGATGTGGTGCATCATGTTCAGACATTGTGTGCAGGACCCCGAGCCGGCAGCACCCGGAGCGGTGATGCTCTGCTCTTGGGGAAAAATCCTTCGTTCAACCACTGTGCCTGTGTAGAGAACTGTAACCGAGTGTGCAGCAAGGACCAACAAGAGCAAAATGCACCGGGGTGATTTCCTTCGCTGCCGAGACCAACATCATCCTCGGCTGCCCCGGCTGTGCAAAGCGCGGCCACGTCAGCCTGGGCTGTGATTTACAGTGCCCAGAGCTGCAGGCAGAGGAAGCGCTGATCTGGGAGAAAACGAGGACCAGACTGGGGAGAGGAGGGGTTTTGCCAGGGCGGTTGCAGAGCCACGCAGGGGGACCTCAGCCCCGGCAAGGAGCCGTCACGGCCCAAGTGATGCCCGTGGCCGAGAAGGGGGAGAGAACAAATCCGCCCCTTGACTGCAAGAGCTGCTTCAGGAGGAATCGAGGCACAGATGGGCAGCCCTGATGTCTGCACAAACCGCTTCCCCAGCCCACGGGGTGAAGGCTAAG
>NW_009703437.1:4899-6848 GCF_000703405.1 Apaloderma vittatum | reverse complement strand
AAAACATCTCCAGCCCTATAAACTGACACAGTTGTTTATAATATTCCTAAGTGCCATTGCATGATGACAGCAGTTCTCTGACAGGGAAAATGTACTTTTTGCTTTCTTTTTTTAAATAAAATCAGAAAGCTGCAAGTCCCACAAAAGATGTTTTGGCTATTATTCAGCATTTGTTTGTTTTTCCGCTTCCCATAAGTGACACACTGCGGGCCATTTGCTGCTGGTCACGTTACAGCGTTACCGCAGCGCCCGGCGCTGTGCTCGGCCCAAACCCAGCAAGCTGTCTCCCTCCCAGCACCCAAAACCCCGGGACCAAGGGTTTGGTGACCCCCCCCTCAGCTGCCCCACCTACCCGCCCTCCCTGCCCTGAGCCGAGGATCTCTGCAGGGAGGCTGCAGCGCCAGGGACCTTTCCAGAGCAGAAAGCAAAAGCAGCACCAGTACCGGGCTGCAGCACTGGAGTGAATCCCAGGGCAAGCAGGGAGCAGGAGCCAGGAGGATGGAGCAGGGAGTGATGGAGGAGGGCACCAGGGGGTCGGGGCCAGGAGGATGGAGCAGGGAGTGATGGAGGAGGGCACCAGGAGGATGGAGCAGCCTCTCGCAGCTCCTTGGCCAAAGCGCCTGCAGCCTCCTGAGCCGCCCACAGCTGAATTCCTGGGAAAGTGGCTCGGATTTGAGCAGCTGAAAGTTAAAAAGTTGTTGACCTTCTGGATAAAACTTCTCTGCACATTTCACATCCTGAGGAATGAAATCATTACTCTGTCATTGCTTTCTGTGTGGAAAAACTCCTCCATACAAGTCAGGCGCTTTGCTGAGGATGCTGCAATCTCCAGTTTGCTTATATTGTGCTAAAAACAAACAAACAAACCCTGAAAGGCACTGGAGAGCTGCAGCAATCTGCTAAGCTAAGAAAGGAGCGGGGATTTATCAGGGGCTCAGCACAACTTCTGTGAGGCCACTGAGCTGACTCCCATGCCTTCAGGTGTCAGCAGACACAGCAGTTCCCTGCAGTCAGGGACGGGGCTGACATTTCACTGACCTGCCCTTCCATCGGACAAGGCATGAGGAAGCTGGTCACGGCCCGGAGCAGACACCAGCGCTCGTGGAAATCCCAGCTGGAAGGATGGAGATCAAGGCTTGTGTCCCTGAGGGTGGCGGAGCATCGTGGCAACGTCCAGGTGGCCCTGAGGGGCAGCAGCAGCAGCAGCAGGGCAGGAGGCAGGATGAGCTCAGAGACCTTTTCAGCTGGAGAGGCCAGGGAAGCACTCACCCTCATCCTGCCAAGCCACAGCCAGGCAACAGGTGCATTGCACTCACCCACAACTGTCCTCCAAACACCCTCCCAGCAGTTCTGCTCGGCTGCAACCATGCTGAAGCCTCTGTGCTTCACTGGGGATCATTCAGCCTGGGTCTGGATCTTTGGAAAACAAGAATTTAGAAATAGAGGATCTTGTAACTTCATCGCCCAAGCTCTGGGAGCCTCTCCCAGCCCTGGGACAGCCCAGCCCAGGGCTCAGCACAGCTGCCCGGGCTGCCCACGGCCTTTCGCACGCAAGTCCCCCGCGCCACTCCCCCGCACCCGCCGCTCTGTGGGCGTTTGCTGTGAGAGCCAGGAAACAAGAGATGGGAAGTTTATAAACATGCCATGGATGGTTTATGGAAAGAGGTTATGAAATGCAATTAAATGTTTTATAAAGTGTCCTGATTGCACTCCTCGGTCACTGTATGATTTTGATCATGAATCAGAAAACGAGCTGGAGAGAGGGGAAGGGGATGGCCAGGGGGACAATGGAGCGACCCCAGCACTGGTGGCTTCTCCTCAGTTTATGGCCGGGGTTCTGCAGCTCTGACATTCGCACTGTGGAAAACACTCCACAGATAATTAGTCCCAAGTGGGAGGGAATGCAGCAAGGGTGGAGGAGATGCTGGGGCTGGGGGGACTAACAGGCT
>NW_009703437.1:4522-4871 GCF_000703405.1 Apaloderma vittatum | reverse complement strand
CAGGAATGCACCGAGCCCAGCAGCTCCGTCGCCCACGCAGCCCCACGGCACCAGCACGGTGACAGTTGGACACCTGGGTGTGACAAGGACAGGGGGATGCTGCCCGGAGAGAAGAGGGGAACATCAGGCCATCAGAACGAAAGCGCATCGAGGAGCGTGACTCACAGACTGACCCGGGACGGGGCACGTTGCCTTGCAGGGCTCCCGGGAAGGAGCAGCCGACGGTCGGTGTTTACCAGGGACCTGGCCAAGAGCTAATTGCAACAGTCTGAGCCGTCTCCTCCCAACCGCGGCGGAAACTGAGGCGCAGGGCAGAGCGGCTGAGAGGGAACAGCCCCGCCGGGCCCTT
>NW_009703437.1:360-4512 GCF_000703405.1 Apaloderma vittatum | reverse complement strand
GTGCTGAGCCTCTGCTGCTGCGGAGGAGCAAGGACCAACCTGTCCTCGCCCCCGGCTGTAAGAGGGAGCTGTCACCGTGACCCAGCCATGACTGAGGCACCATCAAACACCTCAAAACTAATTAACAACCCCCCCAAACCCCGAAGTACAGTACCGGCATCACGTCTGACATTTGGCTTCTCATCCCTGAGCTGCTGGTCCATCAGTTCATGAGCCGGAGGTTAAGCTTCCTAGTTCCTCTTTTCAACATGCATCATTCACGTTCTTCCATCTTGTTGGACACAAACACACACACACAAAAAAAGCAGCAAAACCCCCACCTTTGAATTAGCAGGCAAGGTGAGAATCTATTTGGTTCCCCAGCCTCTCCCAGTGTCACGTCTAGGGGCTGCCCAGGCACCTGCCCAGCGTCACCCAGCGCAGGAGTGTGAGAGGCAACACATGAACCCCTGCTGCAGTTTGGTGGAGAAAGAGACAGCAAAGGGAGGCTGGAAAGGCCCAAAGCGAGCGCGACCCCCATGAGCAAAGGTGCCTGAGCACCATCCCCATCCGCTGCCGTGGGCAGAGCAGGGGATGTTCCGCACGCAGGGGCTGACTTGGCAGACAGCTTTCGATCCATTACCAGCTAATGCAATGGAACTGGCTGACAATGGGCTCAGCAGCTGCCAAAATCCAACATGCGGCTCGCAGATGTCCCTGGGACCAGCAAATCCTGCTGGAAGATCCCTGCGGTATGAAAGGTTACCCTCCATTTGCATCAGATGCTGCTCGTGCCGTTCAGCAGCCGTCACTGGAGGAGGGGGCTGCTTCGGAGAGAAAAGCATAAATCCAGCTTACATCCAGGCTGTTACTATCTTCTCTGGTTCAAATTAAGTGACTCAGGTCATTTTTTATATGTTGCAATTTGTCTTTTACCTGAGGGCATTGCAGAGAGGAAAGTAAAAAAAGGTGAATCTAGCACGAAAGCAGAGAAGGAGCAGAGTCTTTAGCAGACAATTAGCTGAACTAACTTCAAGGTTCTCCCTAAAACATCAAAACGGGGATTTAATGTAGGCAGACACAGCTAATTCCTTGGCAGTGGGTCTGGCCATAAATCAGGGCCTGCAAGGCAGAAGGCTACAGGGAGGTGCGTGCAGCCCCGTCCCGGGCATGTTACAGGACAGGAGTGGGATGGGAGAGACCCCCGGCTCCCACCAGCACTCTCAGCCTCGTGCCCACCCCCCCCAGTTCGCTTCCTAAGGCCAAGCAGCGAGCTCGATGCCAGCACAGCCACCAGGCAGGCGCAGGGTGACGCCACCAAGACCCACCAAGTGCTCGTTGTTCCAGGCAGCAGAGCTGTGCGACTCAGAGGACGAAGCCTCGCTAAAGCCTCTCTCCCTCCTTCCTCAGCCGGTGGCGAAGAACTCAGTGGGCACTTCACTTTGAGATGTGGGCTGGCTTTGTTCAACGGGTGTTTAGAGACATTGGGGTTTTTTTTAATCAACGACTATCTTAAAGGCAAATGAAATGCTGTATGGCCTGAGTTGGTGAATGTGGGTGCGGTGGCGGAGTCTGGCAGGGCTGCCACCGCACCTCGTCCCCTTCTGACACTCCCAGCAGCCTGGCTCACCCACGGGGAGGCGTGAGTGTGAGGGCACCCCCCTCCTGGAGCCCAGACTAGACCCAGGAAACCCTCCCACAGCTTCTCCCCATTTTAAATAAAAAAACCCACCTTAATTCTCACAGCCGGTGGAGCCGGCAAAGCCAGCAGCCCTGCTGGGCGGAGGCACACGAGGAGCGTGCTTGACTGGAAATGTTTACTGTGAAGATCCACAGCGAGTGCACTGGTAGGGCAAGCCGGGGTGGACTTAGGTCCTGGCTTTACGGAGAAACCACTTGGCAAATGGGAAAAACGGGAAAAAAAGAAAAAGCAAGGTATCTAGTGCTTACAGCAATCTAATCTGCCTCAAAACCAGCATTTGCCCTTCCTAAGAGTTTTATGAGCTTGCAGAAATAAGCAAACTTGGATTAGTCCCAAGTTCCCCTACCAGAAGGCAGGGAGAGGCTGGAAGCCCCTTGTCCTGCCCACGGTGGCGAGGCAGCTCTGGCGCTGGCAGGGGACGAGGCTGCTCCCCAGCATCGCGTCGCTCTCGCCACGAGCGATCCCCACGGTATCAGCCTGCGTTTGTCAGCGCCTTCCTCCCAAAGCAAACCCCAGCCCAGGATGCAGCAGAGGAGATTTATTTCTTCTGACAGGCTCCACACACGCCACTATTTTTCTTCATTGCTCTTGACACGTCTCCTGCCACACCGGGCAAACTTCGGGGTCGGCTGAGAGCCAGTGTTGGGGGATAAGATGTGAGCTGTTTTCAGATGGTTTGTAAAACTAACATCCCCAGAGTATCCTGCCATTTGCAGAGGTAAAATCGGTGACTGTGCCGTCTGTTCTGAATGATTTCATCACTGAGTGACTTCTTACGAGGCTTTTCCCTGTCTTGTAAAGCAGGGAGCTTCCTACCACCATCCTGGCTGGGCATCAGCCCCACAGCCCCGAGCTCCCCGTCAGCACGGTGGAGCTGGGTGAGCAGGGAAGTCTGGTTTCCAACAAGGACTCTGGGGAGTCTACATCTGCAAAACCCTCAACTCCCAAACTCACCTGCGCTGCCTTGCTGCAAGTGTCTTGGGGCAACCAAGCTCCCCGTAGAGCCCTGCGGTGCCGCAGCCCAGGGATACCCTGCCGTGGGGAGAAAAAGCATAACCTCGTCCTGAATTTTCCATATGATGAAAATAAACAACTCCCTCAGTAGAAATTTAGATCTAAAGCCTGTGGTCTTTTGTATTTTCATCAGAACACAAGCAGCACCATGAAAAATATGACTTCCTCTTTGTTGAAAGCAGATACATTTCACATTTCCACTGAATGAAAATACAAGCTTTTAGAAAAAAACAACCTGATGAAAACCAGTTAAACTCACCCTGTTTGTAGCGCCCACAGAGAGAACTCTATCTCAACACCCAACGTTAGACCCAGCTAACCACAGACCACATGCGTGCTTTCGGCCAGTCTCTTTTTTTCCAGCACTCTGATTATTTTTTCTCCTGAGGATGGGGCTAGGAAGGACTCAGCCTTCAGAGCAGTACAAATCCTGCCCTTTCGGTAAAGTGTAATAAACTTCTTCCCCTGACACATAGGAAAATGTTTTAAGGCAAGACTTTATAGAGAGCATCAATCACTTCAGAGGTGATGGAATTGCTGCAGAATTATAAGCAAGTCTGAAGTGTCTACGGAGGACTCTAAACACTGTCTTCTATTTATTCTCTGTGTCCTTTGTAAATGTAAACTTCAGTGGAGTCCAGAGGCCCTTCCGTCTCCACGGCTTGTCAATCCAGCACCTTTCACCACCGCTAAAATCACAATTAAAAAAAAAAAGGAGGATTACAAAAACAAACATAGAGCTCACGCTCGCGAGTGATGGCTGTGGACTGTTGAGCCGCCGGCCCCGCGCCCCCGTCCTTCCTACCATCAGCCTTGGAGAGCCGGACCCCTGGGGCCACCTCGTGCCCACCCTCACAGCCGGTGATCACCTCCCGCAGGGGCCAGGAGACCAGGGAGGAGCAAAGGTGAAGCTGGAGCTGATGATCTCCAGGGTTTTTGCAGCCTCAGTACGTCTGTGATGCTGTGAGGGTGCATGTCCTGGCACAGCACCCGGCCCTGGGGACCCACCTGTGAACCTGAGCAGGGAAAGACTTCAACCAAATCCCTGAGAAGACAGGGCTGGACGCTTGGCTGGACACATGCACATCCACACGTGTCTGCATGGGCAGGTTTTTATCTCCTGCAGACATTAGACTACCAGTGAGGAACGGTGAGCCGTGCACGGCCGGATAAACACAGCTCAGGGCTCTGAAAGGCTCCGAGAAGATCAAGCAGAGGACAGTGCCCTGACAGCGAGACGGCACTGGGTGTGGGAGAGCCATCCCAGCTGGAACACACCGCTTGGAGGAGTGAGCGCAAGCACGGGAAGTGACTTTTTCTTCCACAGACAGAGAAAAAAAAAAGAAAAAAAAGAAAAAAAAAAAAGAAGATAAAACTCTTTAAAGTTTTGAAAAGAATCTGCATGAAAAACTTCCCTTTGCCAGGATAGCTGGAAAAAAATGTTATATGTTGAAATG
>NW_009703437.1:0-205 GCF_000703405.1 Apaloderma vittatum | reverse complement strand
ACCTTTGGAGGGGTCAGGAGATGCACACGGAAATAAAACGCTGGGACTCTTTCGGTTCTCTGCATTAGCAGGTGTTGTGGTAACTACCCACAGATCCCTCTTAGCACACAGCTGGGCACGTCTATGAGCATCGTCACCTCTGGGCAGACCTTAGGTTAAACTGACAAAAATTCCTGCTACAGCTGCCAGCACAGGTCAGGCCATC
>NW_009703436.1:11491-11719 GCF_000703405.1 Apaloderma vittatum | reverse complement strand
CATTCCGCTGGTGCCCTGAGGTGGCTGCCGTTCCCGTCGCAATGCCATCCTCTCTGAGCAGCTGGGCAAGAAGAGCAAAGAGCTGCAGCCTGGGCTGGGGCAGTGCCCACAAAAGAACTCTCGCAGGCTAACGCAAGGGCTGCAGGCGCTGGCCTCCTCCTGAACACATGCTCCCATCCGGCTGTAGCTTCTGGGTCCAGGGCGTCACCCACAATGGGAACCAGCTCT
>NW_009703436.1:10902-11454 GCF_000703405.1 Apaloderma vittatum | reverse complement strand
CCTTCGTCCTGCCCTGGATCTGGAGGCCACCTTGACCCAGCCCAGCTTGGATGAGCACTCCATGCCCAGAGGGGCCCAGCCTCCTCCCTGAGCTCCTCAGTAACGAAAGCTCCAGCAAAGCTGGCTTCATGGTGCTGAGCCCTAGAAACTGGCTTCTCTCAGCACAGCCCCCAAGCCCCCACATCACTGCTGCCTCTGGACGTACCGCCTTTACCTCCTGGGGGGCAGGGTGCAGCCCTGAAGATGGGCGACCTCCCGAAGCGGCCTCTTGCCTCCTGCTTGGCCTCCGCTGCAGCCTCTCCGTGGGTAAGGAGCAGTTGTGCTCTGGGAGGAGGAAAGGTGGGGACATCAGACGGGCACACGCGCAAGGACACCACTGCCACCCAGAGCTGGAAACAGGTTAACTACACCAGGGGAACCAAGGGTTTAGGAGTTCAGGACCAACCAAAGTCCCAGCACCTGCCCACTGCCCCACGCTGGCTCCTCACTGATGTCTGAGAAGTCCCTGTTTGTGGAAACACACGTGGTCTTGTGGTTTTGTGGCACAGTGGC
>NW_009703436.1:9883-10871 GCF_000703405.1 Apaloderma vittatum | reverse complement strand
AGTCCTCCCCAGCCTGAGGCACGGGTTCTGTGCTCCATCACCCCGGAGGGTGGGAAGGTGGGAGGAGGGTCTCCTGAAGCTCTCCAGACAAGTCCCACCGTGCTTGAGGATCTCAGCTAATCTCCAAGTTGTTGGGATCTGTGTCTCCTCCTCCCACCTGCCAAGGTCAGCCCCTTCTCCCTACACTAGCCCTTGGGCTGGTCTATATCCCCCAGAAGAGGAACAATGTTGAGACTCACCCCGTGCTCGACGCCGGGGTGCTGCCGGTACTGTCTTCCTCAGCACCTCATCCTCGTACTCCATCCTGGCAGGGGCAGGCAGGTGGGTCAGCCCAAGCAGGGACTACACGCCAAGACCAGCTCCACCCAGGGGTGCAGCCCTCCCCACCTTCTCCACCCCAGCTTCCCCACCTCCTGCCCTGGGAAGGCAGACACCAGCAGGGACAACTGGGACAGATGAACAGGGTGGACACCCCAAGAAGCAGGATGAAGTACATCCTCTTATGCTGGTAACCCTTGTCCCTCAGCCCTGTGCCCAGGCCAGTGCTGCTGCCCCTGCCTGGGCCTTGGCTCTCAGGTTGGTGGGAAGGGAGAAGGGTCATTCCTGTGATCCCTGGAGCCCTGCTTTCCACCTTGATCCTCACGGCACTGAGATGATGGAGTTATGGGAAGGACAAGAATGATGTGTAGGGAGGCACACACATGGATGTGTGGGGCCACCCCCCAGTCCTGGAGCCACCCTGCATGTTCTGCACCTCTGGGAGTGGCGGCCGGGGGTCTGGGGACCAGCCAAGGGTGTCTGCCCTTCCTGTCCCCCGGCTTGGGCCCCGGCTCGCTCCCCGAGGTCTGAATTTGTGCACAAAGCTCCTGGGTCCATGTCCAGTGCTCAGTTCCTCCCTCAGCCTGCAGGGACCTCGCTGATGCAACTCAGCCACTTCTCTAGAGCTCACCCATCCATGAAGAGTCCCTGGGCAACACCAACGTGCAGC
>NW_009703436.1:7479-9867 GCF_000703405.1 Apaloderma vittatum | reverse complement strand
TGCCTGCCCATGCGAGGCTCACAGGCCCTTACCCCTCCAGCCAGGCACTGCGGTTGGCGTTGTTGATGTTGGTGTTGCCTTCCCGGGGCAAGTCATCGAGGAAGACGGGGGAATCGAGGTCCTCGCTGCCCACCTCTGTGAACTGCAGGGGCCTCTGGCTGGCCACCTGGGGCTGCAGGGGGCTGCTGGGCTCCAGGAAGCTGTCGACTTGGCCAAACAAGCCACCTGTCCTCTGCAACCAACAGGGAGGGCATCAGGGGAGGCCTGGAGCTTGGGGCTACTCCGAGGCCGTTCCCGCGGTGGGGAAGAGCAGTCTCTCTGCTCATCTCTGTGCTCAAGCCCTGCAAACTGCAGTTTGAAAAGCCTCGCTGATCAGGTGGGGAAACTGAAGCACTGGGTGGTGATGGTCACGCAGTAGCACCAGGAACAGAGCCAGCCCTGTGCGTGACAAATGCTGCCATGACTGTGGCCAGCCTGAGCTGGTGGCACCTCTGGACCCAGCAGGAGGTGCAACCCTGCGACATCGCAGCTGCCCAAGCTGCTGAAGACTCCCAGGGAGAGAAGTGAATCTATTCCTGCTTTTTTTTTTCTGTCCTGCCTTAGCCTGGCAGAAGGTGTGAATGGGACCCTCTAGACCTGTGGGTCACCATCCAGCGCAGCCCTGCCAGGCACATGGGCAAGGGCCTTCCACAGAGAGGAAACCGGGGACGTCAGGGAAAGGAAAAAAGCGTCCATCCATCTTCGTGGTCCACACTGTCTTTCATGGTCAGGCTCAATGCTGTGGACTGCCCTCCAGCTTCTGGCAGCCATGCTGATCTACCGCCAGCACACTGCAACGGGGGCCAGCTGGGGCCACCACCACCTGGGGTGCCCTAAGCACTACACTCACCCTATATATCCCTTCCTCCATGGCAGCCTCCACCATCGCTCTTTCCAGCTCCTCCTCAGCAGTCAGATCCCCAGAAATGGCCCGATGGATTTCAGGAGCAGCTTCTTCTTCGATGCTCCTCAGCCCGGCCTGGTGGGGACAAGAAGGCGCAGCTGGATGTGGCCTGGCTCCACCACCCCTCTCACTTTGGGCTTTGGAGAGGGAAACACGATGAAGCATGCTCACCTGGCAGGCCATGCTGCTCTGCCAGGTCTCTACCAGGGACAGGCCATGTGTCGCCTTGCAACTGGCTGGCTCTGCGCTTGCTGAAACAGCTCCTGGGCTCGTGCTGTCCCCCTCAGGGGTGTGCTAAGGGCAGCCTGACGAAGGGTCGGGCTGGTGACGCCCAAGGGGTTGCTGGGCCCTTGTCTCTGATCTGGAGCCTGGCTCTTCTTGCACCTCGGGGGCCCGGTCTTTTATCTCTACAAGTGCTTTCCTTCCCACCAGGTCAGGAGAGGCTGGGGACATCCCAGCTGCTCTGGTCAGGCACACAAATTCTCTCCCACCCCACCCTGACAGCATTCCTCAGGGTGGCTGTGAAAGCCTTTCTGACTGCAGTGATCCTGCTCAAGATCAGCCGCACCAGCCCCTTGGCACCTGATGCTGCACTGGGCAATGAGATGATGGAGAGAGCAGAGAACTATCTGCAAGACTGCTAACGTGAGGAAAGGGAAAAGGCCCTGGGACAGGAGAAGACTAGGTGGGTCAGGGCCTGAAGGAACAGCATTCACCCCAGACACTGGTCTGTGATGGGGGTTTCCTAGTCTTAAAACTGCTTGGTGAGGCATCAGACCCTGGTGAGCTCTCTCTGTGGCCAAAGTCAGGGGGCCAAAGAGTCAAAAATCTCCTTTGCTTCCAGAGTCACCTGCATCCTGGAGACTAAGGCCGCCCTCATCGGTGGAGTGCTCATGGCCAGTCCAGCGCTGGCTCACTTGGGGCCAACTCATTTCCAGAGCCTGAGGCACAAAGGTGTCTGTGCAGCTCTGTCTCTCTAAGTGACCCTGGGCATTTCTGAGCTGGGGGAAGCCTCCTCCCTGATCTGCAGAGCTCCCCACCACACCCTGCCTGCCCGCATCACTCACATGCTACCAACCTGGATCTCCACCGGGTTCTTCTTGGGCCGGTACCCGTAATACTCCTCCTGGCGCTTCATGAACTTCCTGAAATGCTCTTGGATGAGGAAAGTAGCATAGAATTTGCCCACTGTCACCTCATCATCTGCAGGGGATGAAAGCAACATGATGATACCGCCTACCACAACGCCACAAGTTGCTGGAGCAGCTGAGACCCCGAGCAGGCGTGGCTGTGCCCCTCTGGGGTGACATACCCCAGGTAACGCACCTCCAATAGGCGGGATGACCTGTTCCAAAAGCTTCATGCTCGTTCGCTTCCAGATTTTTTTGATAATGGCTCTGAGCTCCTCATTGGCCTGCTCAAAGTTACCTGCAAGAAAAGGCAGC